>NC_058118.1:11675000-11975000 GCF_914725855.1 Thunnus albacares | reverse complement strand
ACAGAACAATTACGTTTTGTAACTGTTTTTGACCTAGTTTCATTACTGTGTAAGTCTTTGTGTCATTTGCATGGAATAGTGCAGTAATATACTGTACAATAAGAATATCAAGTAAAAAAAAAAAGTCATCAGTATGTATGGGCTACTATGACACTGGGTTTTATAGACAATCAAGAAAAAAAAGCCATGATCAAGAGAAATGAGATCAGACACAAACATCTGGCTGGTGGCTAATAATACTGGTTACTGATTAGAGATGTTTATGAGCTGTGCTGTGTGTGGGATTGGATCGTAAAACATCATAAATGCTCAGTGTTGCTTCTTGCTAGGTTCTGTCTTTGTCAAAAAGTAAATAAATCTTTATGGGAAAATATATGTGAATGGACAGTTTTTCAGATCTCTAAGGGATGTAATGGGTCAGCGTGAATAGACATTTAAAGTGGAAGAGCAGCTATTGCATCCATTTACACTTGCCTTTGATAATGTGTAATCATACTCCAGTTGGCGTATCAGCTCCATAAGCCTTTTATACCAACACGATTAAAAGATGCTAATGTTCAACATTTTCATGGCTCTCCCCGAGGCATGTAAAAATAGAAAACTCCTAAAAATAGAATTTGGAAGAAACTTTTTGTGTAATACTGTTCCACTATTGTGACACAATGAACACACAATGACAATGATGAACACATGACCTTAATATTTATGAATGTGTCATGTAAACATCATGAAGCTCTTGTTCAGACATCATTAAAATACCATAAAATAGTCATAATAATAATTCTTATGCTGTAGTTACATTGTTCAAATGAATAACATTTTCTTGGACTTATAATACTGTGACAGAAAATCAGTAGCATCAGTATTTTAATGCGTGATATAAAACAGGAACTTCTGTACTTACAGTGAACTCGACAACATTTAGTCTATGCTATGTTCTCGAGTTAATTACAGTTACACATCCCTGTCTCACCTGCCACCTGTTATAAGCAAACTGACAGTGTTACTGTGACTTGTCCCTTTCATGAACCAAACGTTAGCAGCTGTATGCAAAGTAGAGTTACTGCAGACCAAACCAAATAGGTGGAGCCTCATCAAACAAAAACTCATATCAGAAATAGTTGTTTATGGTGCAGGAACAAGGTCACAGTCATTAATTAATTGTTAGACTGCTGTCATTGATGTTTTTGGAAACCACATGTTCAACATATTTATTTTTGCTTGGGCATATGTTATATGTCATACTATATAACTTCACAGCTCTGTTAAGAATACATTTGTCGAAGTCATCTGGAAATATTGACAGTGTTTGCAGTAATCTTGCATCAAAAATACAAATGTGTTGCTCTGCAGTCATTTTAACATTTGTATTAAAATAAATCTTTAATTAGATTAGATGATTTCCTTGAAGAGGCTTTGGCATGTTTGACCACACAAGCCTTTGATCTTGTGACCATAAACTCGTGTCCCCTTCAAATGGAGTCCTTTTTTAACAGAACTGAACTTGAGACGCCAAACTCCTCCCCCAACCTCCGTTTGAAATTAAAGGGAGCGATGGCATTGCATGGCATCTACATTGTGACTGAGTGTTTTATATTCTGACCTTGGGAGGCCAGCCATGTGAGAGCGGAGCATTTGTGCAGTAACATGTTGACATCTGTGTGCTGTCGGTTTGCAGCACTTTAATGTCTGGGTGAAGTGTCTGTGCTTTTTTGTGTTTTTCAAATTTTGTCCTTGTGTTGGTCTGAGAAGTCTGGGGATGAATTTATCTTTTGTGAAACAGTGATAAACACAAAACACTTTTCAATCCAGTTTGTGATGAATTGTTTTCCTCTATTTTTTGCTCTTACTAACAAAGGAATAGGCTCACTTTTCTGGCTCACTGTTTAAAAAACAATCGACTAACTTTTATGACTCACTCTTTAAAAAACAATCAGTTGACTTTACAGTGGCCAGTACAGGTACAGTATGGACACCGCTAAGATAAAGGAAATAACAATAGTAACTGCAACACTGGAGAATCCCCTCTTCCTCCTTATCCTTTGAATGTCCTCTAGCTGTCCATCCCATCCAAGTAATCAGCATCCTTCAAAGAAGCGCAGCCAAAGCTAAAGCCAAGTCAAACAGAGAGCGTGTCCTAATCAGTGGCATGAAGAGCCGGGCTTATGGAGCCCTCCCCCCACTGCGGGGGCCATTACTGGGCCACCATGGGCTCAAGATTAGAGCCTTTTCCTGTGTTAGCCATTCAAATTCAGCATTAATGTTTGAAAGAGCAGAGAAAATGCCTGCTCTTCATGGATAGATTAATATTTTATGGAAGAGAAATGTGAAAACATCCCCAGTAATGTCTGAGTTGAGCTGGTGTGTCTGTGTGGTTTTTTTTAGACACTTGTACATTTCTATATCGCTGTCAAAACGTCACATCCTACCAAAGCAAGCAGAGCAAAGGGAGGTTTGAGTGTAATTTTGACAAATTAGCATAACAAAGAAGGGAGGTCCACACAATAACAGATTAAGTAACTGAATCATTTATTAAAAATAACTCAACATAAACAGCCGTTACACATCTGCAGTTTTTGCTGTTTTACATTTTAACTGAATGACAGAACTTGGTCTCTTAATGATGCTTTTTTTCTACTTGTCTGGTGAAATATTTCAGCTTCATAGAAGATTATCTTCAGTATCAGGCAAAAGACTTGCGTAGAGTTGATTTATAACGTGGAGAGACTAGCCTATGTGTTTCAGCAATAGGAGCTGCTTGTTTGAGGGACAGTGCGCTCACTGACTGCTTGCCTGCCTGTCAGTCTGCACAGTAAATAGGTCAGTGTTTTATGTGAATGAAGAAGCAGTAATGTCTGGGCCTCTATGAATCTGCCATCTTTAGCTGTCTGACTGCTCAGCAGAGCCGGAGGAGCCAGCAGTCGGTGATTAGCCAGATAGCCACACAGCAGAGAGGACTGGAGTCATTTAGGTTCCCTCGGTTTCCTAATGTATCCTTCACCTGGTTGCAGAGATTCTTGCTGTGCTCACAGTCTGCTGTTTGACACAGATATGACCACAGACCATTATATTATTCACTCTGCTCGCCAGTGGCAGTTGTTTACTTAAATGATCATTTATGAGCATGCGCTGTACCGTCACTGTTTTATGTAAGTGTGTTTTGTGTTGCATGCTCCCAAAAAGAACATGAATATCAAAAAAGATAAGGAGTACAGACATTCACCCACGACAAACCAAGTATAATTTTTATGTTTGAAGGATTCAGAACTTCATGTCATCTCGTTATTATTTGGTGTTGCAACCATTGATTTTTTTTCCTCTGTTTTGTTGACCAGATAGTGACCTGATTGATCAGATCCCTGTTACTGTTGTCATGTCCACATGTTCTCTGTGCATGACTGTAAAATCTGTATGACATAGCTGTTAAGATGGGTTCACAAGATTATGTTAATGGATTAACAGAAGCATCAGTCACAGCTGCATTAGTAATGAAAAACTCTTTTTTTCTTTTGTTAAAGAAGTTCATATTGTTTTTAAACTATATTTATGCTAGTTTGACTTTGTGGCAAAGGTTGAATGGTTCCATATGAAATCCACAACTTGCATTTTAAGTAAAACCTCAAAAGTATTATTGAAGCCATTCTTTGTAAATGTGGTGAAAATTGAAAGCTCAGATCTTCTTTTAAAGGTCAGTTCAACATGCAGTATTTCCTGTTGGTACACTATTTAGCCATATACAGACCAAATAGTCACAATGACCCTTTAATTTAATTCTGGCTCATAGTGTCAAGTGGCACATAAGGCTTTTATGACATCCCACCATGTCGTTCTCATTGCCGTGACAACTTCCTGATGTTTTTTTCCTCCCAGGTGTTATGATAGCCATGTTGTCAGAAACTCCCTGCTGCTTTAGCATGTCAACATTGTGACATTCCTTTGCAAACAGCCAAGTTTCGCAGGGTTTTGCTGTTGGTGACATGCCTCACCTCCAACCTAAGAGAACCTGTTTGCTGCTGTTGTCTGGACTCCCATCTAGAACGAACCCAGCATGCTAGAAACTGCCAGCAGAGTCACCGCCACCACCAGTATATCTCATAAGATCCTGGAAATAACCAGCTCTCAGTTGTTGCTAGAAGTTGTTAGAAATGTACTAATACATTTAGATCATGATCAAAATTTCTCTGTAGCTGTCTGGTTGTACAGAAATAGTTTGTGCTGTCCAGCTAAGCTAGATCAACATGTAACTATTATTACTATAGTTAACCAATCTGTCAAGAATGAGTGACCTTTTTCATAAATCTGTCTTGGGAAAGGGAAATACGGTACTTTCTCATGCATGCAAATGATGAAATCTCAATCTGAAAATGAGCTGAAGTATTTTTTAGTTTTTATCTTGCATGTCCCAGACTCCTTTGTGGTTGCCACTCTTACACTTGTATCCATGACATTGTGACCAAGATAAAAATAAACACACAGTACTGCTTACAGCTCCAATATTATTATCATTTTGCAAAGTGAAACAAAATTATTTTTATTCTCATCACATCACCAGCAGAGAGGAACAGAAAACACTGTCCGACTCATTAGAAAACATCAAGATTATTTTGGTAGTCTTTTATCTTAGACCAACGTTTGATCTTCAAGACTTTTTCACATAATAAGGATTCTCAAATGTTTTGTAGTCTGGTTTTTTATGAATAAAACATTAGAATCAACCTAATTACACATTAATGTATATTGGTAATGTCATCCAAGGGAAGGAAAAACTGTTAAACTAGATGAGACACTGTTCAGACTCAATCAAGTTAAATGTGTACATAAACCTGTAGTTCCCCAGTTAGAAAAGAAGGAATTTAAGTTAAATTGTTTTAACCTTTTTTGGGGCTCATCAGTTAATAATAGCATTGTTTACTGATTGGGTTGGCTAATCGTTTTTTTTGTTTGTTTGTTTGTTTTTATTAGACAGACACAAGAGTCACTGCAGAGTTATAAAGACAGTAAACACAATCTGAGAGATTGTTAAGTATTGGGCCCTGTTGTCCTGTTCAAACAAGTTAATGAGGAAATGACACATTAGTGAAAAATGTGTCTCACGTGAAGACAAATATCATTTCTAAGATTTGAGGCAGCTAAAGGGAAAGCACCGAGGTCTTGTGTAATAATGCTGTTGCTGTAGAAATATCTGATTAAATCATGGCTTCTTATCATGTTACATCTTTCTGCTAATCTAATTCCTACACTCAAAACCAGTTCTTTCGGGAAGTTAACAAAGAAAAGAAAAGAAAAGAAAAGAAAAGGGTGTAACCAACCAGATCTTGTCTTGTGCAGGAGATGGTTATGTAAAATTGTAAAAGGCCACTGTGAAGGCACATGTGTGATTTGTCAGAGGCAGTGCACACTGTGTAAGAGCTGAGGAGTGGTCTTTGTTTGCTAATGTAGGTCTCCACTAAGGGGGTGGCATTGATGGCCTGCTTTCTGGGACGGTTGTGCTGCACATCACATGATGGGCTTGGCCTCAGGGTGAGGCAGTGAAGGAGTCTAACATGGTAGTGGGATGAGTAGATGGAAGATGAGGGGATAAGTGATGGGAACGTTTCCTCTTGCCAGCTTCTTTTAGAGTCAACTCCTCTTTCACAGCTGAACAGACCCACTGAACATCAGACTCCATCTCGGTACCAAATACAACATTTAGCCTATTTCAATAAGGAGAAATACCCTGGAAACACACTTCATTAATATTCTTTTTTTCACATCACAACAACAGTTTCAGGAGTTTCGTATTATTCTAAATCTAAATAATATCTGCTATGGAAAGTGTCAGTAATGTATGACTGCAAAGATCTATTTCATCAGAAGTTTCCAGATCTGCAGCCAGTGCTGCTGGAACAGGACTCCTTGTGTTACAATGAAATAGGCCAAAGCTCAGAATACTTTGAAACTGTAACTAAGAGTCTCCCGTTAGATCTGATATGCAGCTATTGAGTCTTGATCTGGCTTTGTCACATTCACATTACCCCAGTTCTGCTGCTTCAGTAACCATCCACAGAGAAAAGAAATCCACCTCGTCCTCTGCATCTGTACCAGGGCTGTCACAATATCAGATTTTCATTACATGATTATTGTGGCCAAAAGAATTCATGATAACAACATTATCGCAATATCTATAAAACTTTTTTTTAAAAACAACACTATCAGTCAAATCATCTTTAACTTTGCTTATTGTGTGTTTCGTGTCTTTTCTGGCAAATTAATTATACTGAAAATACGAATGTAGGGAGGTGGAGAGAGAGTCTGTAACCATAACTCTACAAAAGCGCACATAAAGAAGAATTACACTTAATGGATAGTGAAAAGGCAACCAGATGAAGTGATAAGCAAAAGATCCACAATGTGTGTGTGTGTGTGTATGAAACAGAAAACAGAGAACGTAAAGAAACAGATATGATTTAAGAGGCTCTAGATTATTTACACAATATTATCATACATGTATTATTAACATGATATCAATATTTTATTATTTAAATATCACGGTTATCGTCAATACCGGTATATCGCGACACCCCTATTCGGTACATCACTGGCCTGATTAGAGCCCACCTTTAGCAGTATTCTGTGTATGTGTGTAATCACACACACAAGTAAAAACTCTTGTGACTGCTGTAATAGTGGGCTAACTAAGTACAAATCAAAATTAAAGGTCATTATGATTGATGCCTCAAGAAGGATTTTGTAACCTTTCGCACCTGCCTCAGTCTCTACTGATCCATACCCACACTGAACTCTTCCATCACTTTCTTTCTCTCTCCCAGGACATTGTGAGTGCTACTAAAGATGTCTGATAGTGTTGATATTGAAGAGAAACCACCAGCCCCTCCCTTGAGAATGAACAGTAGTTCCCGAGACTCTTCATCACTGAATCACGCCTCTAAACCGCTTCCAATGGCTCCAGAAGAGAAAAACAAGAAGGTCCGCCTGCGCTCCATCTTCCCCGGGGGAGACAAGAGTGAGTATCCCTCTCCACATGCCGCCTTTATGCTGAACCCCGCATTGACTCGCTTGTAATTTACTAGTTTACTGTGTATGAAAACATCAGAAATCAGCCTGTAATCATTCTTTGTTTGACTCCTGTAGCAAACAAGAAGAAGGAGAAGGAACGTCCTGAGATATCCCTACCCTCAGACTTTGAACACACCATTCATGTTGGCTTTGATGCTGTAACAGGAGAATTCACAGTGAGTATCTCTTTCACTGAACAATCAGGCATATAAACAAGGACTGATGTGTTGCTAAAATTCCCCTCCCATCTGAAAGCAAAGTCCCAGACACGCTTTTCTAAAATCACAATTCCCTGAGGTGATAGAGTCAACTAATAATATATTTTCCTCCACATAAAGTTGGTAATACGAGTGACTTGAATGACAATCACTCTATCTCCCATATCAAGTGAAACCTGCACAGGAATCCTTGAGTGTTTCTCAGTAAATTACATTTTATCTGCAGTTTCAGTTTGCAGTAGATGTTTTATTCTTGCTCAAGTCTCAAGCTGAGAGTTACAATACCATGAAACACTATTTCTTTCTTTTATTTTCTGTCTTTACCCTGAATATGATTCAGTCTTTTTGTCAGTCGTTTATATAGAAAAGGCCTAAAATTTCTTGATTTTGTACTTTATCAAATCCAAACCAGCAGGAATTCTAAGAAGACATAGTATATGAGGAAGAAAAACTATAGACTTATATGTTTGATATGCACACATCTTGAAATATGCAGTTAGTGAACAGTGTGGTTCAAAGCGTTAGCCCCAAACCAAAGCTTTTAAAGCATCTAATGTTCAGTTTTTGTAAAGCCTGTTTTCACAGAGATGTTTTTCCACTCTGTGGTAATTTTGTTTTGCGGTTGAACTTATTGTATTAAGTTGTGCTCATGATATTGTTTTCCTTAAATAATGAATATGGTAAGCTACCCTTAAGGAGATCCTCTGTGATTTGACATCATCTAATAAACAATGAAAACATATTAACAGATATTTACATAGTGTGAATGTTATGCTGTAAATGAAATTGACCATAATAACATAATATAGGAACCATAATAACAAGGTAAAACATGAACCAGAAATGGTTTTCTAGTCTACTCATCTTAGTTTAGGTCTGAGAGAAATAATCTTTTCAATTAAAAGATCCTTCTGCATTCTTCATCACCTTCCTTTGGTTTATTAATCTGCAGAACAGCTAGATGGAAAGCTTTTTACATTCGGGAATATGTAATTTAGTCTATTTAATTACACAATACTCAATCCATTTGGTCAGTAACAAACAGTTCCTTGTTTGTTTGACAAGCTGTGTGCCTGTGTGACACATAGAGCCACATTAATACAGTTGTAAACCACTTTGATTTAACCTCTTTCTTGGCTTTCTGAAAGGAAACAGTATGTTACTGTTGACTTGCTTCTTCATCCCCCTCCAAATATCATCTTATTCTGTGGCCCTGAAACCACTGCTTCTGCTACAGAACAGTAGACTATTTTTCAACAGTTCTGAGTATTGCTTTAATTGTAAAAATATGCACAAGTTTACAAAGTTTTGAATGAAATCCATTGTTGAAGGACATTTAGTCCCCATAAAAGACTCAATGTCCTTCAACAGGCATTAAAACATGTAACACATAGCCTTACAAAATGTGGTCTTGCCTTAAAATAAGAGTTAATAAGAGTGAAATCAGATAAATACACTCATTTGCTTACTTCCCGAGAGTAAGACGAGACAATCAATACTATCCGTATCTGTGTGTTGAATATAAAGCTACAACAAGTGGCTGATTAACTAGGCTTAGTATAAAGAATGGACACAGTGGAAAACAGCTAGCCTGCTCTCTCTGAAGGCACCTCTAAAGCTCATATGTAACCTCGGCTCCAGCCTGATTTTCTGGTTCTAAAAACTGACAAGATTTGCAAGTTCATGAAAACATCCTAATAACCTGTCGTACAAGTTTAGATCTCACCACACACCAAATCTCTGGAAGTTAGACTTCATTTCTATATGATTAGAGCAAGCAATGTGTTTCACATAAAAAAAACCTGTGTTACAACAGAAACACACATTTTTCAAAAGTTTCCTGCTGTGATTGCTGTGACTGTTGACAACTGACTCTTTTACCTCCTGGCAAAAAGTTGAATATTGTAGCTGAAATCTTACATTTCACTTCAGAGCTTTTAACATTTGACCTCTGTCTATCTGTGCAGGGTATTCCAGAGCAGTGGGCGCGGCTCCTACAGACCTCAAACATCACTAAGCTGGAGCAGAAGAAGAACCCACAGGCTGTGTTGGATGTTTTAAAGTTCTACGACTCCAAAGAGACCGTCAACAACCAGAAATACATGAGCTTCACCTCGGGAGGTAAGCAGCACCAAAATACTGATAAAATGAAACTAAAATGACAAATATAATAAGCAAAATACATTTCATGTTAATTTTCTTGTCCGTATGTGTACAAAAACGTTCCAGTATGCCGTCTCTATAAGAATGTTTCTTCCTTTTTCAGACAAGTCGGCACATGGGTACATAGCAGCAAACACTCTGGTGAGTTATTTTGTATTTACACTTACTTTGGTTAGTGTTGGTTAATTTCTTAACATTATTATTAAGAATATTTGATACTTAAGAAAACATTATAAAATGATGATCTTACAAAATAAATATCGGTTCATAACTAACTGTTAACTACAATTTAATGCTCAACTTAATTATGATGCTGTTAATTAAACATGCACCTTTTTGTTGGAGGTGGCACCTCTGTCTGTTCTATTAAGAATTTTATTGCTGCACTGCACATCTTGACCTCCCCAGACTAATTATCGTAAAAAACTACAATTGCAAATCAAACCCATCTCTGGTCCTTAGCCGTGCACTATCACTGTCATAATTCACTGCTGGGGAAAATCTCTCAACTTCAAGTAAAATATGGAGTGAAATATATTTCTTCATGATTTATATAGCTGTGTAATAACTGAACAGGTAAGTTGCAACATTATGTGGCGTTTTTCATCATCTTGATCCTGATAGCAATTACGCCTCTCTGACTACACTGCAGTAAATCTTTCTCACTTTACTCTCATTTGCTCTGTCTGGGACTTTCTGGGATAGACTGTTACTTTCAGGCACGCTCGTTTCACACAGACTTTTCCCTCTAATGGGTAAAATATGTGTGTTTCCCTCTAGAAACTCACTGCCCTCACTATGTGGCATAATAATGCCCTGATTTTTTTCATACACGCCAATCAGTTTGCACAGAAACTGTGACTGCTGTGAGAGCTACTGCTGCTCATTGTTTATTTTTCCAATCTACTTAATCAGATTTTGAAATACCCATAGAGGAGCTTCACTGGAGGCTCAACTGCATCTAGAAGGGCTCCCGCTGTGCTGACCTCATTCCTGGCTTTGACCATAGTAATCTATGCTTTGAATGCCTTGGCCTGTACAAGCTCAGCCGGGTGAAGAAGTGGAGTCTCAAGTCTGTTCAGTGGGATTCACTCCCCCCAGGCAAACTACACTGGGATCCCTTCATGCAGGGCTTGTTGCTTGAAAGAGCCCTTTGCCAGTGAAGGGCAAGTGGGTGTGGCAGTGAGGCTAAGAGGTTGTGCGTGCTCAGTGAGGGTATTTGAGAGCATCTCACTTGGACTGTCACAGTTGTCCACAGCCTGCAGAGGTGACTCAGCTATTAGCTACAGTGCCACAGATTGGGGCGCACTGTCTAAGGAAAGCAGAACTGCAGGGGAGTTGCCAAAAAATTGGTCTATAGAAGAAAACTGTCTCATTTCTGAGAGACAGTAACACACCATGAACTTCCTGACTCTCTGTTAGATTATTTTGAACACCAACTTTGACTGCCCTGCAATGCAGGTTAATATCTGAGAATCGGTGTGTTTTTTTTTCCTAAGCAGCTTATTTCCTCTTCTATGCTTTGTCACCTGCTACTGTTCATGTTGATCCTGCTGCCATCTTGCCTTGTCATCAAGGATTAAGAAATAGAACCCTTTTAAGCCATTTTCCCATAAGTGAGGTGAAAAAGATGACTATCCACTGGCCATATTGTGAGATCTCTGGTCATTAATTAACCTTTTTAAGGATCCATTTTAGGTCGAGCAATTACCCAACTTTGTACCTTGACCTTAGCTCAGTGTGCATTTATAACTGTGGGTATTAGCGCTACAGACACTGTGTTGCATCTGAATTCAGAACAAAAAAGTCACAAGTGAATTGTAAATTCTTGGTAAGAAATTATAAACTTTTCTTCCTTTGCTTAATGTCCAGATTATAGATTTCCATGAGATTTGTTGGCAGGAAACAACCACTTTCCAGATTGCTTTTATATAAACTGAATGAAGATGAAACTGTTGAAAAAAATCTTCAATAGATTACTTTTTATCAGGAATATTACATTTTTTCTATGTTTTAGATGTTGGTAAAACCTCATTTTAAAAGACAATGGCAGTGTCTCAGGATCAGCTATGTTGCCTCTTTTGGTCCTTCTGCTTTAAGTGATCAATAATTTGGTTAGTTTTTCCATCCTGGTGTAACATGTGAGGAGTTTCCCCTGTTTAGTCACTAGATAAGACACAAGATAAATAATATCTCATTTTATATTAGTTCCACCATCTAGGAGGTCCTGGGAATTCCTGAGTTAGACCACAGGACTCAACCCACTCGGCCACTGATCATAGCTACAATCACAGCATTAGCAGCTTATTTGATTATCAGTAGTGCTTGACATTTCATCTCTTGTGTGTTGTTGACGTTACAGTTCAGCTTTATAGGATCCATCATGGTCGGTGCATGGATGCCAAGGTGTTTTACTATTCTGCTTTAACCTGGAGGTTCATAATTAATTGTGGTGGATTTGAAGATGCTAGATGTTTATTTCATACAGGTCTGCTGTGCTCACACAATACATCCTGTCATGCTTATTAGTAAACAGGGAAACAGTGGAATAATTATATGAAATATATAGTATGTATATATAAATTTAATAATCTTGGGATTATCATTGATGTTTATATACAGTAGAAGCTCTGTATGAGGTTTTAATTCAAATTGTGTTAGTTCAGTCAGGTCTAAAAGCCCCATGGCTCTAAAATTGTTAGTTGTTAGTCATATTTGTTTGTTTGTTGCATCCCCACATTTACACTTCATTGCAATTGGCTTGATTGATGTGTAAGCTACAACTCAATGTAACGTTTATTATGAGCTGTAACTCATTACAAAGATTTATAGTATAATGTAACATGAATCCATTATGATCATTAGTAGCAAGTATCCAAAATAACACTAAAATACATAAAGCAAAAATAAATTAAGATTATATGCAGCACATCATAAAAGCCCTACTTGCTGTATGATGATGTAATGGTTGTTAAGTGACATCAGTGTAAAAGCACTGAAACCAAACTTACGTCATGTGGCCATTTGCAGTAATAAATATCATGACTGTTCATCTCTCTAGTTGTCAACTTAAATATCACAACAGTGTGTTGTAGAGATATATTTTTATTGGTTTCAATAAGGATGTCAAGTCCTATAAAGCAAAACAAACAAGTACAGTGGAAAAGATAGCTAATCCTAAATTTTAACACATCTGTCTGTATGTGACGGGTGCTTGTGTGTCAGACAGAGGTGGAAGTTATTGTCCAAGCGGAAGCTGATTAAAATAACTTTTTATCACATGAAATCTGATGACAGAGGAGAAGTCAGGGACAGTCCTCATGTGGCATGATTAGTCTCTATCATGTCCTGTCTTCATGCTGTATGTTCAGGGGACAATTTACGGACCTCATGTCCATCCCTCAGTAGCGTACCCCTGCCCTCCCCCCTTCCCCCTAAAGTCCACTTACTCTTAAACATTGTGTGGGTTTGTTTTGAGTAAATCCTCCCATTTTCAACCTTCACATTCAGAACCGACTGCTGTCATCTGGGCCTCCTGTCAGCCTTAGAACCTGCAGCGCATTATTTGACAAGGTAACTCCTCCATATTACTTTCCACATAATGTATCTCTGCATTGGCTTTCAAGCTAAATTCAACTATTTGATCTCCTAATTTTTGAATATGCCAACTGGCTAATGCAAAATGCATACAAATATCTGATTTTAAGAGGCATCATCACTCTCTGTATCGAATTTTCACGGGGGGTCTGATTTGATGTTACAGATGTATTTATTATCTTCCACAAGGAATAGACCGTCTCTGAAATGGCAGGACAGGGGCGCATGCCACAGAGGGTTGTGATGACTGTCAAACTGCATGTATGAGCTCATATTCCTTACAATTTGATCCACATTTCCAATAATGTGCCTGTAACTTCATCACCATTGTAGACATTACCGCATGGCTCTGTAAAACAGAAACACATGGCTTTGCTTACAGATAGCCAGACACTCATTTCTGCACTGCAGTCTTTGCCAGGCCCATCTTGGAGCAGGTCAGCAGGCCCAGTATGTCTGAATGAAGGACTGGGACTTTCTTCAGCCAGACCTTTTCCCTTTAATAACTAGAGCTATGCTGCACTGCTTCATTTATGCATGACCAGACTGGAAATGGACAAAATGTTTCCATTCCATAAGAGGAAGATGATCCAAGGCAAGCAGAATTTTTGGATGGGGGGAAATAAAGGCCGAGCATTAGACATAACAAATATGTCTGCGGCATATTAATCACACTTGTTAAAAGGCATCTTGCATATCGAGGGGATGTCTACAGTTCATCACCATATTGCACATTACTGCAATGTTGCAGCATGTTTTATCCTATAGCACAGTTAAATATAGAACAGTTTGTTCCCACTTAAAAATTCATTCTCATCAGTGGTTCATGGCACACCTGACCCGACCCCTCACCTCAGAATCCCTTAGATGAACTGCACTGAATGGCACCTCACTCTTTCTTTTAACACTTGTCTCTTTAGCTCTCACTTGACATAATGCTTTCCTCTGCTATTGACAGAACTGCTCCTGACAATTTAACCCTTTTTTTGCACAATATCACTACAGATTAACTGTATTTTGTTGACGTCAAACATTTGTGCTTATTTTTGTAACAACTTTTGGAATCACGTGTTTAATGATGTGGTGCATTTTTACTCTCCAGTAATCTGTATCTGTTATATGGTGATAGTGGATTAAAAAATGTATTCACTATCTCTAGAGCACTAACTGGACAGAACTCAAATTCTGTACATGGCTAATTTGAGGTTTGCAGGCTGAAAATAATATTTGAGTTAAATTTGTGGAAAAATATGAGGATCTGCACCCACTCTTTCCATTCCATGCTGCTACATGTCACATGCATCCACACTTATTTTCATATCTACCCTCCAGGGTGCCAAAACATCATCGTCAGAGCCCCCAATCGCTCCGCCTGTGTCAGAGGAGGAGGATGAGGAGGAAGAGGAAGAGGAGGAGGAGGAGGAAGAGGAGGATGATGACGATGAACTGCCCCCGGTCATTGCGCCTCGGCCCGAGCACACCAAATCTGTAAGTTTTACGGCAACATTAAAGAACTCATTCTGCTGCGGTTGCAATCCCATCTGCATATCTTTGACTGCTATCCTCTTGCAGATCTACACGCGCTCGGTCATGGAGCCACCAAAGCCTCCCACTCCTGTGAAAGAGGTGGTGACTCCGCCGGAGTCACAGGTTCAGCCGGAGAACACATCCAACACAATGTATCGCCACACTGACCGCCAGAGGAAGAAGTCCAAAATGACAGATGAGGAGATTCTGGAGAGACTCAGTATGTGTCCATAAAGCAGCATGTTTTTATGTTTATTGGCTGCAGCCAGAGTTTTTGAATATTGATGTCATGGGTACAAATTCAGTGCAACTCCATCCCCCTAAGAAATGTTTGACTAGCCACCAAAACAGTGCATAAAATCCTCCGAAATAGATTTTTTTTTTTTACATTTTATTTATTTATTTAACTGTAAAACTGAATTTTTTATCTCCAATGATTGTCCAAATGCAGTTTCAAAGCCTTCTCCACACTTACACTCCACACAGATAAGCCACATATATTAAATTTATTTTAATAATTGAATCAAATTGAAAGATTCTGAGTCTAAAAGTGATCAGAATCAGCCTAAAAATGTAATGTATATGAAATTGGATAATATGAACTCCTCACATTCTAAAAAGCAGTGCTGAGGACATGAGTGGCAGCTAATGCCCTGATGTGTGTCTTTGTAAATTTGTCGGTGTGTGTGTGTGTGTGTGTGTGTGTGTGTGTGTGGTAGTTCAGATGACAGCCACTGCAATATTTTGTTTGCAGTGGCTTTTTTCCACGTTAGCGCACCCATATTGTGTATTAAGAAGAATGATCCAAAAGAACAGAGAGCACTAATGTGATCAAATTTGGACAAAGACGTACAGTACATCATTTATTGATTGTGGCTTCTCCTGAGCTGCTCCATTCCCTGCAGTATAACGTTGACACAGAACTTCAGCCCAAATTACCAGCAAGGAATGTGAAGCAGAGCTGCCTGTACTATGAGGCAGGTCATCTCTAGAATAGAAGAAAACTGTCTAGAAAAAGCTTTATAGTGATGTCTTCAGGTTGCCATCATAACTGTTTGTGCCCACGTACACTCAATAGTTATATATCTGTTTTCTCTCTGACTCAGGGAGTATTGTGAGCGTGGGGGATCCCAAAAAGAAGTACACACGCTTCGAGAAAATAGGACAAGGGTAAGTCTATCCCATGATCATGAACTCAGTCGTCACAGTTATTGAAATAGAGCAATTTCAGGAGCAGTCAGTCTCGCCAGGAGAGATGGAGCTGTAGTGACCACTTTAGTGAGACGGAAGCAGAGGCAGGGTTAGGCTGAAGGACTGGGAGAAAAATAAGTCGAAAGGAAATGAGAACTGTATCCTGAAATGGCCAAGGGCCAGATTAGCTCATCTCTCTCTCTCTCTCCCTCCCTGCTTGTCTTTTTGTTTTGTAAGGCCGCTGCTTTTCTGTCGCTCTCCCAAGTTCACTACACATCTGAACAGATAAAAAACTGTGTGGTTGTTATCGCCTCTGACATGCTCACTATTTCCATATTTGATCAGGAAGCTCCTATATTTAACAGTAGATAACAGTCTATTTACTCTCTGCAGGGTTATCTTGAACTTATTAGTACCAGGAACTGTGGTTCATTATTCATAGCCTCTGACAGTACACAGGTGTAGCTGACAGCAAGAGAAAGAGAGAAAGGAGGAAGACTAGAAGCGAATCTAAAGGTTTTTAGTATCATGAGATAACCTCCAAATAAGGACAGAATAGCTGCATACCATTCCTTTAGAAACCATAAATATCTTGTGGATTCAGTATTTGTGCTCATCATTGCCAAGGTTAATCATTATCAGTCAAGGTTCTGTGGTAAAATGAGCACATACAGTCGTCATTTGTAGGTGTTAATGTGTAAAAGAGCTACAACTCCTGAAGCCTCTGGCATCAAGTGTAAACTGCAATGTGGTAATATTGTAATTTAATATTTTATGATATCATTACAACTTGATTTTACCTAAATAAAAAGATATTTTAATCACAGGTATAAACTAATTGGCCCACAGACCACTTTGTGCCATTCAAACACACTAACTCATCCACTCAATGTCACCATATCCTAATATCTCAGCAGAGTTAGGTTTTCTTCGTAAAAAATAAATCAAGTTATAATATGTGATTGTTAACCAGTACATCTAATGCTGAGTTATTGATGATTGTCATCATTTAGCAAATTTAACTTCCAGAACTTCCATAAGCAGATTAATATAGAAATGGATAATACTCTATGTCCTTGTCTGACTGTCTGAGAAACAAGTAGCACTGTTCTTGTGGCACAAAATGATGATGAACATAATTTCAAATATATGCTATAAGTTTCTTGAAACTACTCAAAGCTTTTTCAGATCTACCTTATGCTGTATGGACAAAATAGTGATCATATGATAATTTTGGTTAAAACAGAGCTGTTGAACTGTGACTTTGTCTGATTTTAGCCAGAACATTTTAAAGCACTTGGTGTATCATTGATCTGATTTTGATCTTGTGTTTCAACAGAGCGTCTGGCACTGTGTATACTGCCATCGACATAGCAACTGGCCAAGAGGTAAGTCAGATTTTAATGCTGATTATACAACACTCATATACTTTACACTTCCTTATACTTATAATTTCCTTTTCCTTAATAGTCACCATGGCTCACTCTTATTCTGAACCATAAATTACTTGTCTGTTTCCTCAGGTGGCCATTAAGCAGATGAACCTGCAGCAGCAGCCCAAGAAAGAGCTGATCATCAACGAGATCTTGGTGATGAGGGAAAACAAAAACTCAAATATAGTAAACTACCTGGACAGGTCAGTTTTCACAAAAACATGGATATAATATTTGCTGCCATCAATTCTGAGGTCAAGACCTAGTTACTGTTATTTTTGTTAAAAGAAATCAATGAATTGACGAATCGTTATTTTGCCTCTGCACAGATCTACATATGAGACCCTTAGATTTAGGGTTATAGAAATGTAATACATTTGAAATCCATATAAAAACACATTCCCAATGTTGTTTCTAGAACTTAACAGGTATAGTTATATGCCATAGTTAGAATAGCTATTGTGGTGTATATGGGTTTTTTTTTGCATTTTTGTTTTGTTTTTCCAAGATGGTTAAAGGTTTGTTTTAAAGATGGTTAAAGGTTTTCCTTTTCAGTTTCATTGGGTGTTTTTCATTTGGCTAATTTCTGCATCCTCGCGTCCTCTGGCTGTGACCCGGAAACCCATCTCCCTACACCATCATCGAGGCTCTTCCAATCCCTTAAATGTACCTCAGAGGAGAGGAGAGAGGAGGCTCCTGGAGGAGATTAGAGCAAGGAGCCAGAGGTGTATCCTCTGCAGAAGTTTTTTACCGGACAGTAACACCCCTTTGATCGAATATGTTTATTGATTGGTCAGCTGATCCGATGGGACAGTAAACAATTAGGCTGTTGTTATAATACAACAGATCAGGAAAACTACCTGTGGAACAGGAATGACAGCATTAAAAGCAGCTTTTCATATTTATTCATAAAAATAAAAATGACTGGATCATGAATCATTAACAAAAAACACTCTTGTAACTTATTTTTTTCTTCATAAGCTAAAAGGATTCTCCTTTCTTCTTTTTCACTTCAAGTACATCTCAGCTCATTCAGGAAAATATGACGGCGCAAAGCTGCATGTCTCCTATAATATCATCCTGAGCCTGAAAAGGATGTCAGACAAACTAAATAAGCAATATTGTAATGAATGTGGGTTTTGTCCTTATTTAGCAGAAAACACTGCTTTTAGTGTCAGAGCCTTTGAATAATCACAAATGCAGTGGTGTGTATTACAAAGGAGCAATCTTTATTAAATCAACAAATAGATAAAAATATAAGCGACTTCATGAAAAGTTGAGGTGCACTCTTCTACAGTCCTGGCCCTGACTTTCTACAGGAGGCAGCAGACCTTCCCTTCTAACACAGGAACAGCTAACCCCCCACTCTATCTGTCTTCATCGCCAGCAGTCCTAGATAATTGCAAACGACACCCTCCCTCCCAAAAGATTGCCGAGCCGCAGCAGCAAGACGCTCCAACCCAAATTCTGATTTAGAGGCTGATGGGTCTCCTGACTGGGCCCTCTGTGTTCCTCTGGCATCCTCCGAGGCAGGATTCCAGTCAGTCCGACTTGCTGGTGGTGTCCTCACTTCTGCAGGGGCATCCTGGCTGGGATGATGGTGGTAGACCCAACTGGCACCAAACTGGACCCTAGTGCGCTGACATCGGCTGGATTTAGTTGAATGATTCACCTGTTCACTTCCTCTGGATGCCGACGCTTGGATTTGATGACACTGCCAAAGAAGAAGTGAAGGGTTTAAGTTGGTTAAAGTGAACAACACTCTCTTGGCCTCCTTCCACTGGCACTAGCCTATAAAGCACATCTGTCACCCTGTCCATCATTCTAAAGGGACCTTTATAACGCCTCTGCAGTTTTGGACACACCCCACGCTTCCTGGCCTTATTCTGAATCCAAACTAGTTCTCCCTCAGAACAATATGGGAAATTAGCCCTAAAATCATAGGACATTTTCTGTTGTTCTGAGGCCCTGGCCTGGTGCCTCTTGACTGCCTCTATCACAGTAGACAATGTGTCCCTCAGCCTAGACATATAATTGTCCACAGAGGCAAATGACTCCTGGTTTTCTACCTTCAACATAATCTCAAGACAATTTCTTGCCCAAACAATACCCCTATACAGGGTGAAGGAGGTGCTAGCATGAACACTGCTGCGGTGTTGATCAGAACATGACATAAGGCAAAAGCGTGTCCCAGTGCAACCGATTATCTTCCACAGTAAGAGACAAAAGCATAGACAAAAGGGTACGACTGACATGCTCAATTAGCTCATCTGATTGGGTGCTAAGGGGATGTCCGAGATTTATGAATATGCAGAAGCCTACATAATTCTTTAAACAGAGTTGACCCAAAGTTGTGACCCTGGTTGGAGTGGATACTGCGTGGCGCCCCAAATCGACACACTCATTCCTTAATCAGAACTTCAGCAAAAGTGTGTGCTTGCTGATTGGGCAGTGGAAAAGCCTCTGTCCACTTTGAAAAGTAGTCACCAACAACCAGAATATACTTGTTCTTTCCCGGGGTCTCCAGGAGAGGGCCAAGAATGTCAAGTGCCACCCGTCCAATAGCCCTAAATGCAGTTGATGGCTGCAAAGGTGCACATGGCTGTCTCCCCTGGGTCTTACGGGAAGCACAATCTACACATTCTTTGACCCATACCTTCACATCTCTAAAACACCCTGGCCAATAGAAATGGTATTTAACCTTTCCCTGCAGGTTTTGCATCCCCAAAATGGCCTCCAGTAGAAACACTTTGCAGCTGTTCTAAAACTTTAGACGCCACTGACTGAGGCAGCACCACCTGTGCCTTGGATACAGAGTCAGAATGGGCAAGGGGAATCCTCACTAGCCTGTAGCCCCCTGCACCTGAAGCTGATTCCAAACAGGGGCATATTTCTGTAGATCAGGATCAGACTATGATCAGCCCAGTTTTTAGAGTCATCACAATATTTTATGTAAACATATTCTGCAGACTACAGCTGTTTTTATTGGTCCTTCACGTCGGTTCTGTTCTTTCAGTAATTAACAGATTTAAATTGTTTATTTGTGTCTTATTCTGTTACAGACAGATGCTGCTATAGATCTGTAATCAAACTTTAGAGTTTAAACTGTTACTTAATAATTTCTACATGTTGATAGCTGACTTCTACATATTTGACAGTTGATGCTGTGCGTCATGAATAGTTGTCGTCTCCTCAAAATGACGCTGGAGTGAGCGAGGACATCCCGTTTGATGATTTCACTTCCTCCATCCTCACGTCTCTCTTTTATCCTTTCTTCATCTCCTTCTTCTTCATTTTCCTTTTGAATTGTGGTCAGCATTTTTTATAAGGTGCATTACTGCCACCTGCTGTTGTAAACAAGGAGAAGATTTTAACTACACAACAATTCTTCACTTTCATAAAATGAACAAAATCAAACGAATGAGAAATTCTGTGCCCATCAAATGTTTAGCATCTATTCCCCTCAGCTCTGATTTCATTTCAGCGGTCTTCCTGCTATTTTTCTGGCAGTAACATGCTCAAGCACCTACTATGTGTCATAACTGACTGACTATATATATAAATTTTTTTTTTTTTTTTTAGTTACTTGGTAGGAGATGAACTATGGGTGGTGATGGAGTATTTGGCCGGTGGCTCGCTGACAGATGTAGTGACTGAGACCTGCATGGATGAGGGCCAGATTGCTGCAGTCTGCAGAGAGGTAAGAAGCCAAGTTTAGACATCAGCAATACCACCACTCCTTCTGTGGCTGTGTCGAGGTGACCCTTATATTCAGGTGGGCAAATGCAAACACATTTGAACACTTCACTGAGCCAAGAGGAAACAACTGTCTAAATTTGTTTAGCACAGGCTTCCCTTTGTACGTGTGGGTGTCGATTAGATCTATTTTTAAGCTTTTTTTTCCTTTATCTTCAGTGTCTTCAAGCTCTGGACTTCCTACACTCCAACCAGGTGATCCATAGAGATATAAAAAGTGACAACATCCTCTTGGGTATGGACGGATCTGTCAAGCTCAGTAAGTCTAACATAAAATTTGCCTTTGACTTTAGTTTGATACAGTTAAAGTAAAAAGAGTCAGGTTGAGAGTCATGGTGGTATTTTAAATGAAAGAGAGACATGGTAGTGTGTTAAATGAAAGATCACTTGAATTAAATATGGGTAAATGAAAAGTAAAAATGTATGTTTTATGTGATGAAGCAAAGTGCAAACAAGATATATAACACACCACTGCACCTCTCTCCCTCCGTCTCCCTCTGCAGCCGACTTTGGCTTCTGTGCCCAAATCACTCCAGAGCAGAACAAGCGCAGCACGATGGTGGGAACGCCCTACTGGATGGCACCAGAGGTGGTGACTCGGAAGGCTTATGGCCCAAAAGTGGATATCTGGTCTCTGGGAATCATGGCGATAGAAATGGTGGAGGGAGAACCGCCCTACCTGAATGAGAATCCACTCAGGGTAAGACACAAGGTGCAACCACAACACAGGTCGCCCTCATTTGACAGTCTGTTTGACCATGTCTCCATCTTTCCAGGCGCTGTACTTGATAGCTACCAACGGGACCCCAGAGCTGCAAAACCCAGAGAGACTGTCATCTGTGTTCAGAGACTTCCTCAACCGCTGTCTGGAGATGGATGTGGACCGCAGAGGCTCTGCCAAGGAGCTGCTTCAGGTAATACTGATTGTCAGTCCTCCATAAACATAACATTCATATACACACTTTGCAACTTTTAATATCTTGTACATCCACATGTAGAAATATGTTTCAACCATGAGGGTGATGTTGCATCAACTTGGCTTTGTAGAAGTGAGGGAAATGGACACTTACTTTGGTGCAGTGCTGGCTTGCAGGTAGATATCAAAGGAAGGAGGGAAAACACACTCATAGCTCTGATGCAATATTGCATCTGTGCAATTCTGTGGCCTTCTTTAGGATCTTTTCAGGACTATCTTGTAGAAGGCAAATGTCCATAAAATTGAATTTAATAATAACACTAATCCTAATCTTACTTTAAATGCATTTTTTGTTAATATTTATGCACCAACACTGTTGAATAACCTTAACCTAGCTAGTTATTGGATGCTTATCAAGATTTTGTCTTGCGCTCTCTTCATGTCCTGCAGATGTCAGCACATCATCACTAAATTAGAACTTTTTATTATTCTAAACCTGCAACTCTCTTTGGCTCCATATCTGCTATTTTTTTTATCCTTTTTGTCCTCCGCAGCATTCCTTCCTCAAGCTGGCGAAGCCTCTATCCAGCCTGACGCCTCTGATTGTAGCTGCGAAGGAAGCCATAAAAAACAGCAGTCGCTAGGGTGTACCCAAGACTGGAGCCCTGCCTGTGATGTGTGTGTGTTCATGGTGGCAGGGGCTTGGGTGTATGGGGAGGTGGGTGACGTGACAGTGACAGCACAAGTTGGGGGGTTATGTGACTTGCAGTGACAGCACAAGGACAAAAGACCCCCAGGCCTCATATGTAGGACGGACATCTGGCCTTGCAGCCTCTCAGCCCATGCTGCTAAAAAGACCTTGCCTCCTCGTTTACTTCTGCAGCACTCTGTACATGTAGAGCAGTCCATCACAAGTGTGTGTGAGTGTGTGGGCGTGTGTGTGCGAACTGTGCACATCTCTTTGTGTCATATGTCTTGTTTGGGGGGGCAATCGCTCCCAAACCAAAAAAATAGGGTGAAAAAATTGAAAAGAAAGTGTGCAAACTAGGAACTTAAGGAATGAAGAAGAAAAACGGACAAAACTAACGAGCCCGTGATTCCTTCCCTGCCCGGCTTTAGGCTTGGTTTTCTTTCCTCTCGTCCTTCCGTGGAGCACGATCAGGCCACACCTGCACCTGCAGTGACCAGCTGATGTGAGAGAGTGACTCTGGGACTCTAGGACCCAAACTTGCCTGCATGACCATGGCTCTGTGGAGAAACAATGCTACTCCTCTGCAGATTGTCACATCTCAAGGTGGCATCCTTTTGTGTGTGTGTGCGTGTGAACGTATGAAGGTGTGAATGTATGAAGGTGTGAATGTGTGTAAAGGTGCAGCTACCGGGGAAAAAGGAATAATTTCACATGACCTAAGCCAGCTTTAAACATCCGTCATTCATCCACTTCATTTCAGTGAAGAGATATCCTTCTCGTATTTCATCTGAGCCAACTTCTTTCAGGTTTTCAGTCTCATGCCATGAAGGTTACTGCAGTTAATTTAGCAGAACTGTAATACAGCATCCAAGTCTAGAATTTGTTTCAATTGCAGATCAAACCTGCAAATATTTAATTTAAAATATATATATTATAAATGCTTTTTGTCATTTTTGCGGTATGTAGACAATGTGTTACGCATTTAAATCTCATATTAACATTTTATATCAACATTTGGTACTAAACACTCCATTTTACATGTGAGAGAAATTATTAGATGAAAATAGTGCACATACACAGTCAGTTCCATTACCAATGCAAGCATTTATTTGCAAATTAGTCCAATCATTTTAAAATGCATGTACACATAAACTATGCCAATCATTGTGTACAAGCATCTCAAATTGCATTATCCATACATATGTTTGGATTTTCTTTCTTTTTTATTGTAACAGAATTTTGTGAAAAATTCAACAACTCTCTATTATTAATGTCAAGCCCCTTTTTTATTACATCTGACAAAGAAGTATGAAATATAAGGAAAGAAACCAATTAAATCAGATACTTAACTTTTTTTATTGATAATTCCATAGGAATGTAAATGTTTTCAATTAAATATACGGTATATACAATGCCAGTCAAAGGTTTGGATTCACTTGAATGAGAAAGTGTCCAAACTTTTGACTGGCACTGTATGTTTCGCTTTTTAGGGTCATTTTTAGGCTGCTGGAACAAGGTTGACTGCATGTAATCCTGAATCTAAACATTTCAGATTTTCAAATGAGCTTGTGTCAATGAGCTTTGACACCAGCAAACAGAAGGTCATGTAATTATTTACCTACAGAGAGTTGGAAGTCCAATGCCCCAAGCATCCATGTGTCCTTAAACCTTAAGCAGGAAATATCAAGATGCCCGCAACATGCAAAGATACAATACAATAAAATATTCCTCTACTTTTTCAGAAGTATGGGGACAAGTAAATATTTTGGCCTTATCTCATATTGCAGCAGAATACATTACATGACTGTGACTACACATTTTTGGATTCAATACCAACAAATCCTGCCCTTCCTTTCCAGGTAGAAATATTGAATATACAACAACATTCATGTCAAATGAGGCTCTACCACCAACTGTCCTCCTCCTGCCCCCTCCCCCTCTTCTCCTTTTCTGTATTTAAGATGCTGCTCATTCATGCTTCAGTGTCCTTTTGTCTTTTAATTGTGTCTTATGTGAATTTTTTTTCATATGATCTGTATGTTTCATAGGGAGTTTTGGGAACGTGTGGCAGATTACAGAGGGAGTGTTATCCACTAACTAATCCCTGAACAACGTAGCGAGTGCCATTTTATATGATTGTACCTTGTCCTAATGAGCACTGAAAACAGAAACTGTAGTAGAGGTTCACATTGTTCGCTAACATTCCTTCCATACCTGGTTAGCGTTTAAACTCATTCCTGTACAGAAGTTATCTATAAACTACTTTGTGTCGATATTTGGTAGCTTCGTCAGGCATTTCCCACGTAGCATCCCTGTGTGTGTGTGTGTGTATGCGTGTGTGTGCGTGGGAGAGTGTGTATGTTTGTGTTTGTTAGGGGGCTACCTCAGTCTGCGCTAGAAGATGCCTCACTCATGTTGTCTACCTTGACTTTGAGGTGCAGGGTAGCTGCTTAGTCATATTGTACCTCCATTGTACAGCGGATGTACAGAAGATGAAGGAGTGATGTTAGACAGGAGGATGCAACAGATTTCATGCATGTAAAACACACTATACACTGTATCTCATCTTCAAATAGGTTAAGATTGTTAGGATATGTATGTATGTATGTAAATATGATGGGAAACCCCCTCCTTTTTTCAGAATTATGTAACTTAAAATGACAATATTCAGGTTGCTCTATGGTATGTATCAATAAATGTTTTGCACCCTGGAAATTGAAAAAGAGAAAAACAAACACACACCGCTGTCTCTGCACTCCTGGATCCAACTCTCCTGTTTGGGCTTTATCGGACACTCCTTCATCTGGACAGAGAGCCGATGAATGCAGCACTCTGTGTGCGGGCCCACACAGTCTGTCCTGAGTACCACTGCTGAGTGTTAGTACATGTATGTATGTATGTGTGCGGTAGGTGTAGGTGGCCTGTCAGGAAGCTTCGTGCAAAAATTCACCGGCCCTCGGACATTTGGGCCTCTGCCCCCATGTACAGGTCTGAACTATGAGCACAAAGGTGAATTTCGGGACAAGAGACACCGCTGACGTGCTCCTTTTCTGTGGTTGCTCCTGTACATTCCTATCTTCTGAATGTGTAAACCTGTACACGTGGTGTGAAAATTCCTCTATTAATGTGTATCAAGAGAATGGAACAAAGACAAAAAATGTTACTTTTTAAATTATTATCATTATTATTATTATTACTCTTATTATTGTCTAGCTTTGTAAAACTGCTGATCCATCTGGCATACCTCAGCAGGCCTTTCCCCATCTTTGAAAAAGGACAAATGAGTGACGGGGAAATGAGGTTTTGGATAAACTATTTTTAATTGTGGTTGAAGCAATAGACCTTTTGAACTTTGAATTGTGCATGGCTGTGTCTTGAGTGTAAAAAAAAACAAAATATTGCAGTTTGGGAACTGGACTGAAATAAAAAGAGGAAGAAAACCAGAGTTGTGGCAATGCTTGTAGTGCTACCGTGATTCTTGGGTTGAATTTCTTTTAATTCTTTTTGCCTTTCAGGGTTTTGCATTTTACTTGATGATCGTGAGAATAAAAAATGACGGTGTGAACCAGTTGAGGAAAGGAAAGGAGGAGGTGTATACACAATACATGAATTATGTGTCATTCATAAAGTACGGTTTTCTGCATATATAGGCCATAGTTATAAAGAATGTATAGTAAGACTTGAATGACAAATTACTGCCATAACACTCACAGTATATATAGTGTAACAGCAAAAAAAAAGGAATATCTTTACAAGCAGCTTGTAAAACGTCACTACAAAAATACTGTTTAAATTACAAAAAAATGATTTAAAAAGTAATAAAGATCATTTGAAATATGAAACATTTGAATAAAAAATAACTAACAAGAACTGACATTCAGTCTGTCCAATATAGTGCCCTGTTCATCTCTCAACTTTGCAAATGAGTCGTCAACATACTCAGTGTAATTGCATACAAATATGGACAGTACAATGGTAGAAAACAGCTGGAGCCACTACTGGTTTGGTGCTTTGATGATGGTACGTGTCGAGTACTTTCACAAGACCACATAGTTCAGTGCTGAAAACGATTCAGCTCTCTCTCAGGACACTGACGAGGTCAAATGTTGGTCAGCTGACTGGAAGTGACGATCCTCAGACTGATGCTACCGGGCATCTCGTCAGCCATCTGTCGACCTTGTTTCCTCAGCTGAAGCTTCTGAGGTTCAGCGATGTCCTTCACCGACCCGGACAACACTACTTGGCCCATGAACTCATCCTTCACTGGGTTACTGTTCCACACCTGAGATCAGCAAGGACATGTTTGAAAAGTGAGACATGTAGGAATGTTACTGTCACATATTACAAAATGACCACAGTATATTTGTAGGGCTTTTACAGGTTGACAAGTTATATATATATCTGAACTTTTCCACTTCATGGAATCAGTCTGTTCATTTTTTCAAGTTATAGTGACTGGATTTTTTCTTTTAAATGAAAAAGATTTAAAAACTGTATAAGAAATCAGACTGTAAAAGAAACTGTGAACGAACAGTTCCTCATTTTTCAACAGAATATGTTGTATTATTAGTCTATATTTAATTTTGTGATTTTTCTGAATGAATTGCCAGATAATTTAAACTACTACCATTTAGATTATAACACTAGTTTTACTGAAGGAGTGGTTTATTTACTTTGCAGTGTATAATTTGGTTCAATAGCAACCATATAAGGGGCAGCTTAACTGGTTACTTTTAATGATAGTAATACAGTATATTTCTGAATGTTATGATTTTTTTTATTTTCCAGATAAATTCAATGATCTTTGAGCTTAAAACAAGACTGTTTCTCTGAGTCTGAAAGGTTTTCCATTCACTGAGATGAACTACAGTCATCAGGAACAAAGAGATGCCATCTTACCTCCACAGTTATTGGCTTTCTGGGCTTCCTCCTGTAGAAAACACCGCTGGTTGCAAACTCTGGTTGCAATGTGTCTTTCTTGACGGTGGATTGTACTGACCGGCCCTCGCAGGATATGATGACATAGGGGTCTGCGCCTGCATGAGAAAAAGTAAAGATCCGTCTCAGAAAACTGGTGGAATAAAGACTTTTCACAGTGATTAGTAGGTTTTGGGTAAAGTCTAGTCCTCTGACCTCCTGTACTGTCCTGGTTCTGCAGGCCTTCAGCTCCATGGACGTAGATATGAGTCACAGCTTGCGGATATCCAAGGAGTGAACTCCAGCACTTCACCTTTGGCTTATCCTCTGTCAACTCCCTGTGAGAGTAAAGGAGAGTTAAAGGAGCTCATACTGTAGGTGATCTAGATCTAGAAAGTCTACATTCAGGGTACCTATAGGTCTAGATCTAGATCAGCAGAATAGAAGACTGAGGAAATTATGTAATTTCTAGACTTCACAGACACATCAGTCTGGTTTGACTAGCCAGCTTGAATGACCTGAATATGAGCAGACATGATTTGTTTAGGTCTGCCAACAAGAATGTCAGAGACAAAACAAAATCTAGCAAAACACAATGTTTTGCCAGGAAAAGCAGAGGGTTGTTACTTTATAAATGATTTAATATGAACAGACCATGAGTAAGTGAAATTTTATATTAGTCTTCATTCTCCAAAACACTAATTTGTGTGCTTTTCTTGGATATCATCCATCTGTCAGTCTCTAAAAAGAACAGTCTAGCTGTGTTCCCACTTCTCTTGAAAGTGTCTCTTTAGACCTGATAATTATAAGATATACAACATTTCATCTCCATCTGCCAAAATGAAAACAAAGCCATGTTGCTGTTATACATATTGTATTATAAATCCATTATAATTTTGCTGTCCTGTTCAATGCTGTCCTCTCCAATTTGCGTTATATTCTGTACATACAACATCTATTGCACATCTGTCCGTCCTGGGAAAAGGATCCCTCCTCTGTTGCTCTTCCTGAGATTTCTTCATTTTTTTTCCCTGTTAAAGGGGTTTTTTGGGGAGTTTGGGGGAGTAGTGAGTTGTCCTTAGATCCTCTTGAATTGAGGGTCTAAGGACAGAGGATGATGTATTGCTGTACAGACTATAAAGCCCCCCTGAGGCAAATTCATAATTTGTGATATTGGGCTGTCAAATCAAATTGACTTGACTTGACTTGACTTATATACTGCCTCAACTCACTGGGGTGACATCACACCTCCATCACAGTTGTACCTGCAGCCCGAGTCCACATCAGTGAAAACTCGGATCATGTAATCCCCCAGTGCCTCAGGCTTGAAGGTGGTGGGGATGATGATGTAGCGGCCCTGCGACAGCATGGATCTCACAAACACTGTGCGGGCGTTGATGTAGGTGGACGTCACCACACACTTCTGGGTCAGGATATCATGCATCCGATACTTCCTGTTCAGCTCCACCTGGAAAAGAAAAAAAACATTTGAGTGTCATTTATTAGAGCACAATGACTGAATCACTGACTTTACACATCAAGTGTAGAGTTTAGTTTTGTGTATGTTACTACTGCTCATGATATAACTCAAAGGTTACTTTTTTGACCTTTATAAGCCAACTGATGCCTTGAATAAGCACTCCTCAAATTTATGTTTAACTTTTCCAAGGCAAGTCTATTCACTGGTGTAACTGGTGCAAGAAAGCACAATTTTCACTTGTGTAATACAGCACAGATGCAAATGGTAATTAAAACAGTATTTAGAGGATAAATAATTCACAATTTGCTACTTAACACATGATACTTCTGCCTCCTGGTGGCAGAATCGGGAATAAAACTAAAATGTTATATATAGTAAGTGTGTATTTCATTACAGTGGTGCAGTGTTATCGTAAGTACAGAATAATATTATTTCACTGGTAAGATAAGTGGTGTGTCAGTTAAGTGAAAAAACCTCCTGTTGGACATTCTCCAGGGTTATACTGCTTCCAGCTTCAGTTATTAACCAGTTATAGGTTAACAGAACAATCATAATCCTCAAGCTCCACAAATACGACACATATAATTAATTCTTTGTATTTTGATTGAAAAGCTCATAATTGGCAATTTATGGCTAAAAGTCATTTTACTGCAGACACACTTCTCAAACAGGAAAAAAGTAAAATATAGTGGCTGGTGACATAAAAAACAGACAATCATGGTGTCTGCAAGCCATCAAATGAAAGAGGAGGAAACATTACTTGCCTGATGACTATAGATGACAAGGGTTAAATGCAGGTTAATGTTACAGGCTCATACTGTAGCAGTTCAACAGGCCATGTGCACACAGCAGCTTTTTTTAAACCACGTGCTCCTTGTGGCAACAGCATTTGTTGCTGTCCAGAACCTGCCGCTTTGGCAGCACTTCTGTCAGCATGATAAGAGTGAATAATGAGTGTGTGTGTGTGTGTGTGTGTGTGTGTGTGTGTGTGTGTGTGTGTGTGTGTGTGTATGTGTGTGTGTGGTCTGTCATAGGCTACTTTTGGGGACAAATTTCAGACTTAGGACCAATTAAGGATGGCTTGTCCAAGTGGGGACAAAAGCCATGTTCTAAATTGGGAAAAAGCTGATTTTTGGGTCAGTGGTTAAGGTTAGAGCAAGTAGTGGTGTTGGTTAAGGTTAGGTTATGTCTCCAGGAAATTAATGAAAGTCAATGTAATGTCCCCAAAAGTGACCATGATCTGATATGTGTATGTGTGTGTGTGTGCATGTGAACTTAGCCAGATCTCTGACTGAGTAAATCACATTATGGGAAATGTGATGTCAGTTTTGCAGCATGTGGTTGCAACGCCTCATTTGAATGTGACAACCTAATCCCAGCATGTAAGATAAAATCTAGTTTGGCATGTTTTACAGCTGCTTCAAAAGAGGACTGCACTGACTTTGTAATTCTATAATCAGTTAAAACCTCTTGTGAAACACATTCCTCAGTTGGTACGATGTTTTCATAAATGTTACAGCTTTATGCCTCTATCATACAGCTCTATATATCAGATTTTTTGTGAGGTTATAGTTTCTCATACATACAGTGTTGTAACTCAGTAAATGTCTTTTTCAATTCACAGCAACCACCAATATTGCCCATAATGCATGCTTGTTAAATATATTTGTGCAAAAATGATTATAAATCTGAAATCTTTCCATTTATTCCTACATAACTACAGAGGAACACATGCCGCTGAATAACGTGCACCTTACTGAGAGTTCCTGTAAAAATAGTCACCAAGTTTTGTATTTCAGCTTGAAACAATCAGCTAAAGTATGTACATTCTCCATGTTTAATCATGTATAATTTAGACTCTCGTTCAAATGGTCTGTTTTGGTTCTGATAAATCTATCAAGTAATGTCTGCTTGTCATTGAAAACACTCGACAACTGTTCACTGTTTGCTAAACAAATGAGCAGAGAAGTCAAATGAAGCCAAATTCTTTGACCAAAATGAAAGCCAGAATGTGATGAAATGACCCTGTTTTCCCATAAAATAAACTAACCTTTGACCAGCATTCACGTCCCAGACGAACACCATTTCCTCTTTAGTAAACTCTTCTCTCGTCAGATTCAACCTGACCTTTTACAAACATTTAAATCTTCTACTGTTATGTCTCCCTGGAATATAAATCTTTTGTTGTCTGTCATGCAACACACAATAATAAATTAATCGTTTTATTCTTCATTACATCAATACAGTATGGTGCAAGGGTTCAACTGAATGTTACCTTGAAGACACTGAAGCCAATAGTTAAATTTTCTCCTTGACCAAATCTCCTGTGGATCTTCATGTCTCTCTGCTGCAAGGAGATCAGGACCTCATCGACCTCCTTTGTGACATCAAACAAGTACTGAAAAAGAAGTTGAAAAGGAGTGAATTTACATTTTTACATGTGCATGAACACAGTTGGTGTGAAGAGAGAGTCCGCACCGCTTATGGTCAGTACCTGAGGGTTCTGCAGGAACGTCTGCCTGTGGTTAGCACAGCCACCGCAGCGGTTTAACAGTGGCTCCGCATGTTTGGTCCAGCTCCCAAAGTGCAAAACCTCATTCCATGTCTTATGGATGCTTATCAGGGAAGTATTGATGATACGGCAAACATCTGCATCTGTAAAGAACTTGCACCAGTCTGTGAATGACATCCTGTGGATGTAAACCAAAAATGCATCATTACACTCTGAAGGAGAACATAAACTCCACTGAAGGATTGGAGTAGCTGCATTAACTGATTACTCACCAGAACTCTCCATCATCCTCCACTGTGATGCCAAGGTTGCCCCTTTCTGTGTCACCAACCTTCGACCACTCCTCGGAGCTGACGAGCAGCGAGCAAAAATGGGTAAAGTGATTATGAATTCTAGTTACAGATTAACTGTTGCAGAGGTGAAGTGGAGTATTAAACATTCAGCTGCTGTGGCCTTGAAATGTAACTATAGGAAAGTTTGTGTTTTGCTTCTTCACAAAGAAAGGTTTCACAGCAAATACAAGTTATTCCACTAGTGATAAGATGTCATGACATGAAAAAATATCAAAACATCTCAAATCTTCTTCTACTGTCCATCCATGTGCTGCATATGTTCCAAATACTACTAATTTAGCTAAAGTATGGTTTAACAGGTTCCTGCATTGGTCACATCCATGTTTTTGTGAGTTATGACTGTTTGGAACATACTAAGCATACAGATGGAGAGTGGATGGAAGTGGATTATGCTGCAGGAATGGTCTGAGATGTTGCTTTAGGTATTTTTTCCTACTTTAATGTCTTCATAAAAACTAGTCATTGCTGGATTCCACTGAATCCAAATTGAATGCAGCCTTTGTTCTCCATAATGAAGTAAACTACAAACTTTTTACAGCCACATTTTAAATCAAAAGGAGGGCTATAAAAATATTTGGGCAGAGTACCACTTCACTAAGGAGAAATGAGTGAAATAAATATCCTCCTCACCTGTCACTCCAGGCTCCTTTCCACTCAGTCTTGCCCCAGGGATTCCTCATGCGAATCAGGGGGATGGTTTCATTCTTGAAGTAGGCCAGCAGACCGTGACCCAAGCGCACCTTCTTCACTGCAGTCACTGAGTATGCATGGCCTTTCACAAGCCCGTTTTCCATTTTGAGCTCAATTTCATGAGGCGCTGCCTGATGACATAAATCAATAAATAAACACTACGGCCAGTTTCTCTGAAGTATGTAGAGACAAAAAAGCAAACATTCAGACACAGAACAGACCTTAATTGAGCTGCTTATGATTCCGTCACGGTCGTAGACCTTTAGTAGATCCTCAAAGAGCTGGTCTTGTCTTTTCTGGTCCTTATAGAAAGCTTCTGCCTCCAAGTTGATGGCCTCTGCCACAGCTCCACTGAAATCCACCACAGCATCTCCAGTGTTTCCCCCCTCCAGAGACTCATAGCAGCCAGAGAGCCTTGGCGGAGTTGCAGGGGAATCACATGTTTAGTTACAAGTTGGAAGTAGATATATTAAACAAGAGCTCACGAGAGGACATGTTTGTATTTTGTCATGGATACAACACATTGCCAATATATTGTTAATTTCTGCAACAATACACAATATTACATGAAACAACACTTATTTTCAAAATGTTACATACTTTGTACAATTTATAGAAAACAGAAATAGTTGGTTTATTATATTATTTATTGCAAATATATCATAACTTTTGGTACTATAAGTAGTAGTACTAGTAGTAGGAATAGTATGAGCAGTTTTTGTTGTAATTTACAGTATATTTTAACATAATGTTAATCATTAATTATATATGTTATGTGTTAAAATAATATAAATTATATTAAAATACAAAAAAAATTAATCTTCAAGTTTACTGACTTGGCGTAGGCCTTCTCCAGCAGAGCGCTCCAAAATTCGTTGTTGTGTTTTGAGTGACAGTAGATGAGTTCTCCATTGATTGTAGGAAGCCGGTCATCCACCACCACGTCCACCCACTTCCCAAAAATCCAGAACTGGAAGTGGAAAATTCCAGCATAGTTTTCCGGGTGTTTGGGATCCCACTCCTGCTCCTTCCAGTCAGTAATTACCTGGAAACACACACATACACACAATGCAATGAAAAAAAATCATACAAAAGCTGTTAGCAGTCACATCACCTCCATGACTATAAATGGTCACAGTTAAGACATATAATCAAAACCTTTTAAATGTCTAATCTGCATATAACAAGGTATTTAGTATAATACAGCATTTATAGCAAAGTAGAAGAGCCTGAATCTCGCTTTTTAAACAATATATTAAAAAGAAAACAAAAAGTATAAAGTATAAAAACACAATAAGTAGAATCAGAACAAATGGGCATACCATTAAAAGCTGATAATATTGAATTCACTAAACTATAATATTAGATGGAATGATGCAACACATTTTCTCCACATTTTTACAAACATGTCGTGTTGACAACGTACGTGGAGATATCTTTTTTAGCTTCAACCACTTTGTATTGACGGAATTTAACACTGAAATCATTCATTTCAAAGGACATGCCTCAAACATGCAGTGTCTCTCGAGTTCTTATTGCAGTACTTTATGAATCAGGAGGACTTTAATTAATGTTTTGTAATTCACAATTCATTCTCCATTCTCAGGTTCTCCAGTTCCTCCTCCATCACAATGTCTCCCTTTCTAAACTGTCCTTGATATAAAATGTTTTTGAGGTTTTACTTTGTTTTGAAGTTTTTGGATGTCATGTTAATTATTTTACATTCATAATCAATGGAACAATAGCTAATAAAAAAAAGTACTGCATATTTACTTTGGGTCAAAGAAAGTTGAGTTTTGCAGGTGAACATGAGTTAAACGCTCTCAGTTGAATTCCTGTGCTGCCTCGATATGAACTGTTGTGTCAGCTGGTCACATTGTTTATTTAGTGCACAGTGCTACTTGCTACTTGTGCACCGTGCTTATCAGTCCTCCAGAAGCCTTAACATTTGGTTACCGAAATTATGCCCCACGGCTCACACATTCAGAGTGAAAAGACTACATTTACTCACCTTCTTCCAGAGGTTTGGCTTCAAAGCCAGACAAGAGCAGGCAGCAACAAACCAGCAGTTACCCACGAGCCCCTGGTTCAGGTCATGGGAGCTGATTCCCTCCACAAACAGATGGGGCTCGCTGGAGATCTCCTACAACAGAAAGGTTCATGCGATGGATGCATGATTGACCTTGTGGAGAATTTTCTAAAAATTTTGCAAGTTTCTAGATATAATTTCTTTTATGTTATCAATTAACTGGTGTCTGTGGCATTTTCAGTTTAACTGTCCCTATAACCCCTGTAATCTATCACTATATTAATATTTTAGCATATAGTTTTGATATGCACTCTGAAATTAGAAAAGGTGAGTTGTATATTTGTTGCTATAAGTTTAGAGAAAGCCTCTTTGTAATACTCTTCATCCATGATTAAAAAAAGAAAGAAAGAAAATCTACAACTACATGGCATCTCGAACAGTAAGTCTGAAAAATTCTGAGAAAAGTCTAGCGGTGGGACCACTAACACCAGTGCCACTCACCCCTGGTCGTTTCCACTGCACAGTACCAGGCGGTGGTTTACTAAAATACAGCGATGCATTGGTGGCTGGAAACTCTGGATCCTCAAACAGCTTCTTGTCCTTGATACAGTCCCTCTTCAGATCAGCGTAGTGCTGGTTTTTGTACGGGAGAGCAGAGGAGAACATGGCCCAGATGCTGAAGCCTCAGAGCTGCAGATTGATGACAAACAGCAGAGGTTTCGTGACTTTAAATGATGTGTGTCATAGTGCTTTGTGTGGGACGGATCTTCCTCCAGACCTCTGACACTGTGCATTTTTGGAAAGGCCTGCCTGCTGAAATATATCTTTTAAATCTCTGCACTACTTCATTCCCAGATCAACAGTGGGATGGCCTGTGGCCCCAAGTCCCTCTGGACAGTCTGGGTTTACTGATGAGCCACTGTTTCTGTGGTAAGATATAAAACATTATTTATGGCATTTCATAGTCATCCTCCTGAAAATTGGGCTGTGGTGAAAGTTTATATGATTTATATACCCTAGATTTCTAAAGGTTTTCCCACCAAAGCTAAAAACAGCTTTGCATTTTGCAATTGTCTGATGGACAAAAGGAATTCACACGTGTCCTTTAAATTCTACTGTCAAGCACTGTAGGAATAATATTATTTTACCACAAAGAGAAGTGCTGCATGTGTGGCAGGAGAGGTAATGAACGACAGAGCTGTACTCTCTAGGGGGATGATGATATTTTAGCTCTTGACCTTTTTGTCCCTTCACACTGACCCTTAATGGAAGCATTTGCACAATATGGGCCAGTATAATCCCACTGAATCATTCTGATGTTTGAAGATTGCCAGGAAAAACATGTTACAGCACACAAAATTAAATTTACTGGAAGCAACAAGTTCTCAATTGACAGTAGGGGAGAACAGGGTAAACAGAGTCAGTGGGTAAAATGAGCCACCAACTTTATCTAGGTAACCATAAACAAAAATAATCATGTGACCACAAATTAAGAAAGAATAGTTCACATTACTCAATCCATCTTCAATACATCTTCTTTGTACTGATTAGCAGTGACTCTTCCCTCTAAGGGGACAAGTTGACCTAAACGATGCCAGCAAAATGCCCCCCACAGCATAACAGAGCCACCAGATCCCCTCACTGTAGGGGTCAAGCATTCAGACCTGGACCAGTTTTTCCTTTAATTTGTCACCTGTCTGTTTACACAAAAGCACATTTACACACACATTCTTTCTGTAGCTAAAACACAAAGATCACAGTTTAATCTTTACTGAAAGTGTTGAGGTAACATGTTGAACAACAGGACACAAACATATGGTTTTACTTAAAAGTACACGTTTTTGCCTTTGTTAAATTGATGGCATTAATGAAGTTCAAAATTATTTTTGATTTTATAATTAATTTGTTGATTTTGTGTAATTTTTATATCAGTATTTAATGGTAGCACTATTTTCCCATAGAGTGCTCAATTTACCCCATCCCCATGCTCATTTTACCCCTATCTTTTTTTTATGGCTCATTGTTCTTAAACCACAATAATTAGATAACTTGTTTTAATTTCCATGGGCACACAACAACCTGAGGTATATATAGTAACTATTATTTGATATTCAAATTCAAATTTTTCAGTAAAATCATCAAATGTAAAAAAGTGGCTCATGTTACCCTGTTCTTCCCTATATGTTCTTTACAAGGAGCCCAAGAGACACGACTTTCTCCAAAAGTCAAAAAACTGAAAAACAAAACATTATATACAATTGGTTTTATAGATACATCTATACTGTAGAGAGACGGCAGCAAATAAACCAGATTGGGCCGACAGAAAATAATGAAATGTCTGGAACCTGAACAACTGGAAAACATCAGGTGGAATTAAACATCTTAATTGAATTAAATTTGAAAAGTCACTAGAGATTTGAGAAGAGAGGGGAAATAAAGATAAGAGGAAACAAAAAAAAGCCCACCATACCTCTGAGACAGCGACAGGACACTTACTCACGACAAGGAAGTCTCCAGGTGTCGTACCTGTCTGTATAGTTCTCCCACACACGCCTATTTATGCTTGTGTACTGTTAGAGCCACACCCGGACTGTGTTTGTTTTACTCTCTTCTGGATTTTATTACCTCCTATTATTGTTTCACTCCAGAATGTGTCATTTCACCACTCTGAGAAAATGAATCATAACGTTACTCCGGTTAGACAGAGACTCTGAGTCTGTGTGTGTTCATGTTTGTGTGTGGGTGTTATCTGTTTGAGGGTTCCTGGCTAATGTGGTCAGGCAAGTTATTTTTGGTTGATTATTTGTTCTTCTTTAGTGGACTATAAGTGTAGCGCAGGTCTGTACAAAGTTTTCACCCTTTTAAAGGATTAGATTTAAACTCTCTGCATACTATGTATGTGCAAAGGTGACAACAGTTCACATTCCAGACATTTCCATTGTGCGTGCCGGTACATGGTAGCATTTTGGTGGTTTTCAGTGGTGTCACAGCAAGAAATCTAACACATCAGATCCTATAAGACGACAGATCTCATCAGGACGCAGCAACATTTCACACATATTAATGTTTACCTAAGAAAAAACATTTGTAACAACTTAAATAGCCATAGAAATAAATGTGTAAAACCCTACATGTAGAGTTATTAACAAGTCAGCACGTGTCATTTGGTAGGCAAGAAAGGAATTAAGGATGTCTAATGAAAAAGTGTCTAAGTAATGGTAAATAATCAAGTAAAACACAGTAAATTACACATAGTTAATCTGATGAAACCATACTGAAGCAAACTAAGAATGAGCATCAAGAAACAAAGCCTAAGCTTGTAGTACTTAAAACTTTCACAACAACACTCACCTGTGTTGAGCTGTCTTATCCTTGCTGTGATGAGATTGAACACATAAAATGTCAAGTTAAACTCCTGTAAAATGTGTTAAAAATTAATCCTACATTGGTGTCATAATGTCCTTTCCATAGAACAACTATCTGTTACACCTTTCACAGGATCAAATCCAGTTTCTTGAGTTTTAACTTGTCGGAACGATTGATTGCATACAAACACTGCCGGAAAACTGGTCTGACAAGCACCACTTTGCAGCAGGAGGTGTTATGCAAAGGCTGATATGGTGATTACAACAAAGGGAGGGAAGGGGAGACTGAAACTAAATACCTTCACCCCCACCACCCAGCAACTCATATGTGAAACAAGCAAAAACTTGTCATGTTTGGTACAATGACAAAAATGTCTTCCATGTAATGTAGAGTAATCTCTTGTCTCACTGTATGTACTGTGCTACTGTGTTTTGTTTTGCATCACCAACAAAAAAAAAAATCCAGTTAGCCAGAGGTCAATCATATTTAACATCTGTTTAACAAACAACACTAAAAATGCCAAAAGCCACGTGCTGTCTTTACACTGTAAGTGAACTGTGGTAATGAGACAAACTGGCAGGCACTCTGTGAGCTTAACTTAAAAAGGAGCACAAGAAGCAGTTTGACTCCATCAGACAAAAATCTTGTCTGGATAATCCCAGCTTTGAAAGTGAGGGCAAAAGAGGCAGCTGGAGAAGAATGTTTGTAGGGAGCCAACAGTAATAACGTAAATCCATGCAGGAGCTAAGTAGACAGACTGAAGACGAAACTGAGGAAGTTTCTAAATTAAAAATAAACCATTTGGATCCGCAGTGATGTGAGAAAAGAAAAGGAGAAGAAAAGGGTGTGTCAGAGAGGGGAAAAGTGTATGACACTACTTAAAAAGAAGATGGTTCACAATTTTTCCAAATCTGTCTTAAAACAACAGTCAGTTGCCTATATGTACATTGAAACAGGTTTTTCTTGCTGTGATCATTCCTCCTGTTCATACTGACTCATACGGGTGAAAATCCACCTTCTGTGCAGAAATGTATTGTTGTATAATTATTGAAGCCAATATGAAGCTTCAGCAGTCTGACTTAGTGAAATCGAGCTGATATCTTCCACATTTACAATGTTTTTAGTGTCCTGCTGGGGAACTTAATTGAATGTCATTCGTCATCTTTCTCCCCCCTTGTTTCCTGTTATCTCTGCTGTCAGCTGACTAATGAAGGCATTAAAAATGCCCCAATAATAGTAAAAAAGTGGAGGTAATCAGAATTTCCACAAACAAAAATGATTTAAAGATTTAAATGATCAGAGTGATATAATGTAAATTCTTTCCCTCATATTTTACGACAAAGCAGATAAAGTTTATTGGCCGACTCTGAAGCGCCTGAAAATAATCAGTCATTTATCTGTCCTGCCAACAATTTAGTCCACAGCAAAATAGTTTGGTATCTATTGGCCAGACTTCAACAAAAAAACGCCGTGGACATTCACGACCCCCTGAAAGTGAACCCTAATATTTTTGCTGAACTCTATTTACCCACAAGATACATCAAAATGTTGCGGGCAGATTTATGATATTTACTGAGCATATTCATGTTCCCCAGAGGATGAAGCTTTTCGATTTTGATGCACATACTTTATCATAAACTAATAATACAATTTCCATAGTACAATTATGCTTCCACAGAGATTTGAACAACCTCTTCTCCCTTCCTCTAGTGCCACCCTGAGGACAAACTTCACATTTTCAATCCCACTGCTGCTGAGGCTCCACAAAAAGCACAATTACTGTGCAGTATTGTGAGGAACATTACAGTCTCTTGGGGCCATTAGCTGAGATTTAGACTTTTCATTGTGTTGTTACAAAGCAACAGAAAATAGGTTTCTACTTGTGCACTAGCAGAGATCTGTCCCACGTGGTACACATCATAATTAGATTATTCCCTTGTCATCTTTTTAAAAAAAGAAAAAAAAAAACCTCACCCCAGAGACACACTTTCCTGATATATAATGAACGCTGTTTGAATGTGACCTGAACAGGGAGGGTCAAAGTGTAATATCTATTCCTTTAAGGCTGCAGCCAATAGTTGTGAAACATGAAATAATTCTGTTGTTACATATTTACAGTCTTTTCAAGAATGAGATAGTGACTCATGACAGCATTTCCCCATTGCCTGCTTGGGGCAGATTGCCAATACAAAAGTCACTTTCAGACCAGCTCAAATGTTTTTTAACTACACATATGCACATATTATAGCCAGCAGATGGCAGGACATTCATAAAAGTAGCCAGTGTCTTTGTGTGTGTGTGTTGCTGAAAACAGCATCTGTATGTCCCTGTTTGAGCTCTGCAGTAGAGGATCAGAGCTACGGCGTATTCAAGTCTTATTCAAACTTCAGCATGTCAGATCCAGCTTCATTTTATAGTAAAGGGAGGAGGGGGCTTTCTCCAGCTCAGCACAACAATAAAATTTGAAGTTATGCTCCACAAAGAAGGAAATCTGCAAAGATGTTACCTATTCAATATATCTAATAGTGTTAAAATAACAGGAATGAGCTCAGATCTGTCTGTTAAGCAGAGTATCACTAAATAAATGGTTATAGGTGGTCATCATTAATGAATACATGGATTTTGTTCTGAACTGAGACCCTCTTATCATCTGTACTGTTACATGTTACATATGTGAACATGTGATTTTAGACAAAATACATGCAGGGATTATTAGGCAGCTGAGGGAGGAATGAACACAAATGTGGAACTGGACCACATGTATGCATCAATACACAATATTTTATCAATTATTAAAACGTGGGCCACACAAGTATTTGGCTCTACATGCAGCTTATAAATACTGTATATACTGTAAGTCATGATTTGAACTAGCTTGCTAATTGCTATTTAGCATTCTGATTCAGTATTTTCACGCATTTGGCCACTGTTGATAATGTGAGAGACAGATTTCCTGTTCCCATGGTGATGAAGAGTCTTTTAGTCATCTCCACCATGAACAAAATACTATTTTTACCTCACATACAAATCTTTTATCTATTTATACGTCTCTTAATAGATTTCTAGCACATATTGAGCATTGGTCATTACTGTTGCACACATACAATATGCATACACACAGTATTCCTTTCTGCCTTTTTTCTCAGTATACTATTGATTAGTGGATTAGTGAATAGAAAATGTGTGTGATAAGCAAAGAGAGGTTGCAGTGTGTAGATCAGAAAAGGAAACAATCTTTAAGTGGTTGTTGTTGTAATAAAGTCAAAACCAGAGAGGTGAAATACAACTGTTTTAATTGCAAAAGGATACCAGTTAATACATTGAATGAAGCACTGAAACAAGCCACTGTGACATTGCAAAATACCACTAAAAAGGACATTGTAAATTTCCAAGGAAAAAAAAAAAGAAAAAAAAAGTCATTCATTCTATCAGAAAGGCATACATATGAAAGAGAACAGGAAGGGAGCGTATTTACACCACAATAAAGTGTCCTGTAACTCTACAAAACAAAGTGTGTTGGGAGCCCTCCTCATTCAAGACGTTTAAAAATGTTACAAACAGCTGTTAAGAACAAGCCTTAGATGTCCCATTTCAGTTTTTTTTTATCAAAAGACAGTAATCTAAAAAAAAAGGCACCACTGTAGGTGATGAATTCACACCATCCATCTTACATGGTGGCAGCCGGTTTACACAAGACAACCAACATTTTTCTGTTAATGTTTTCTATGCTGCAGCGCTGAAGTAAGCCGTAGAAAAATCAAGGAAACAAGAACATTATTAGCATGTAGGATTATATAGAACTGATAGTTTCAGAAAAATGACAACAAATGGGGCTTTTGTACAAAATGGTGGATACGGTGAGGTGTCCCTGCTGTTTGGATGAGCTGATATTATTAGCTGTTGTGCTGGTGTGACAGCGCTCCCTGCAGGAGAAAGATGTAGTTCACAGCACCAGATAGTACGGTGATGGTTTGTCTTGAGCATTAAGTGGCTAAAGAAAACAGCTATTCAAAACTTATCCAGAGGGCGGGCACCGGATCACTCCTAAGACATACAACTTTCAGACTGTCACATCATCACAATGGAATAACTGCATGGAAAATCTCTGTTTCATTTCTTATTACGCTACTGGGTATGAAAGGCCATTCTCTACAGGAAAAAAAGAAAAACTGATTTTTTTTTTTAACTACTCTTTAATCCAAATGCATAGATGTTAATTCAAAGGATGTAACACCAGCATCACTTTTATTTTTTCAGTGTATTGAGAGATTAATTGTGGTCACGCATTGTAATGCTGGCAAGTAGACAGTAAAGTGTCTGTTGCTGTAGTGAATAGTAGCTCCCTGCTTTGTGCTTCAGTGTCGTCCAATTTAGAGATTCTCAGGCTTGATTCCCTGCAAAATCTGAGAAAACTCTTTTCAGTAGATTTATAAGACACACGATGCAAGTCGTGACAATAGAAAATAAAAATATGGCGATAGATAGCTGCACACAGAGGCTTGAAAAAAGTACTAATGTTTATAGCTCGTGAGCAAGTTAAAACTAGGAAAAAAAACCCTAGACAAGTACCCTTGATATAAATTAATAAACTTTATAAAGATTTAAAACCCACACATAGATTTAGACAACCGTTAACTTTTCATCTCCCCTGTATCTGAGAACTATGCTGAGCCATGCAAAATATGAGAAATCCCACTACTGTTTAGCAACCTGATGAAACTGTAACTGCGTCAGATGAGCATGATTCATTATTTTGATGCGTTAAAAGTTAACATGCATAAATCTCCCGGATGTGCTTCCTCCAGAGTATTTAATTTTACAACTAATAAAGTTACATATTTTCCCCCTTTTCTATAATTCTTGGCCTGAAAACATACTTTGGCTTTGAGACCTTTATTTATTTATCTTTGAATTTCACTCACTGAACTATAAAATATCACCAGTGATAAAGTGGCCTAAAAGGAAACGATTTCAACATGGTCACTAGAGCACTACTGTATACTGATTGGCCTAATTGTTTTTACTTTGGTTGTTCTTATGCACCATTAGGTCCTTAAAATCGGGTTTTTACATGCCCAAAGTCTTATATCCATTCATCAATATCATGCACTGCAGTTTGTGAAAATCTAAAACACAGAGGGTATATACCATGTATAGCCTACTGTCTATGTATAGGGTCAAAATAGAGGAAACACCAATATAAAGATTTCCCTGAGGGCTGTGTGGGATGCTTTTTTATAGTGTGGTCGTCTCTGATTGGACAAGAATGCCAAATTATTGCCAACATTTTGAGGATTTTGAGGCCTCCATGATTATGGTGGCTGTAAAGTGTCATTTCACACATGGTTTTATAATTTCTTAATATATATGTATTCAGTTGAACATGTATTCTCAGCCCAGAGACGGCTTCTGGCCAATAATCCTCCTCAGTCAGGAGCTGCATCCCACACATCCTCACCCTCTGTGGTGGGACTTCATTTTGGTTTTTCTTTTACTTTGACCATACCCTGTATCATGTTAAGCAAATGTTAGACGGATGTGACGTTATGGAAGCACAGCAATGGACATTGGGCAGAGATGTTATGATAGCTATACACAGTATTTACAGCGGGTTAGAAAGACTCCATCTGGCTTAGCAGACGTCCTCTGACAAGGAACCTTTACCTTTAACACCTTTAACCATAGGGCAGAAGGACAGGAGGACATGGAGAAACATCACGAATACAAGTGATACAAAAGTTGAGTCAGTTCTGGCTAACACCCCTAAAAATATCCATTTGCTGCTTGGAATTCTGTGACTGAAATATCAAGAGTGAATCCTTTAACTAAACGTTTGTTTGTTTTTACACCGTGAAATCTGCTGGTCAGTGAACTGTGTGCCCTTTTTGAGAAACAGTGTCTAATCCCCCTCAGAGAAACATGTCTGAACAATAGTGAGCTGTTTGTTACCCCCATGGTGGAAACTGATTTAAAAAAAAAAAAAAAAGGTTTGTGTTTTGTGCAATTCTCAAGCAGCAAATGGTGTCATAGCCGTGGTGGCTAAGGCCTTACAAAGAGACAAAGAGTGGTTCTCCTAGACAACAGGTGGCACTGTGAGTGAAGGTGGAAAGCAGCAGAGGTATAAAAACTTCTGTGTTTCAGGCCAAAAGGAGGCAGGCTGCAGGAGGAGAGTCTACATCGATTCACCGAGAGAATCATCGTCATCCAGAGATAAGGGCAGGTAGAGGTCCTGCAAACACAGGGGGAGCAAAATGTGTTAAAAAATGTACAATTAAGAGCATAAAATGATGGATTTGGAGACAAAAGGGCAACATGATGACAGGTAAGGACAGGGAGTGAGGTCCAGGTACCTTCTGCTTGTTGTTGAGGCCTGGACTGGTAGGGGTGGAGGTGGGGGAATGCTTGGAAATCGGGGTGGAGAGCTGGCTGCTGGAGCCCGTCCCGTTGGCTGAGAGAGCCCACAGAGGGAGGGATAAAGGAGGAGGAGGGAAATAGGAGAAAAAGAGGTAAACAGAGTAGTGTGGATTAGAAAGAAAGTGTGTAAAAGGGGGCCTGTAGCTCTCCTTGGCTCTGGAGAGAAAAGTCAAACTTGAACCATGGCCTCACTTGGCTACAGTGCAGAGCGACGCAGTCGGTCCAGGTCTAGGTGGCTGACAAGCTCTCCGTTTGTTTCTCTCTCTGCTAGATGACATTTTATTCACTCACTCTGCGTCCTGCCACGTTGCTAGGCTTCCCTCAGTCTGGAACATTGTGTTTATATCTGAGAGTGGCACAATGTGATGTAGCTGTGTGTGTTAAGTGGTTTAAAAGAGTTTTTGTCTATAAGAGATGAAAAGAATTCTGAGGACTATAAGCCAGATGGCCAGTGTACATTTGAGCCAATGAGTGTTGAAAACACAACATGGATAAAGCTTCATTGTTCACCAACTTAATGCCACTGGCTTCATTTAAAACACTCGGTCAGATACACAGTCTTCCAAATGTAGACCTAAATACCAAAAGCACTGAAATCACAAACCCTATTATCTTGTAATCTTAAAGTCTGCACATCTAAACATGACAAACTAACACATGTACTAAACAGAGACTGCAGCTGTCTCATTTAAAGACAAAACATTCAGCTTCAGCAGGAGCGGAGTAACATTTTCTCTACATATCAGAAAAGTTGCCTGTGCTGTCAGGGTTTTCTCTCTGCATTTATGTACACGGAAGATTTATTCATCCTCTGTGGAAAATCTAATCCAGCATGCTGATGTTTAATTGAAGCACTGTGTTTCATTGTGGTGTCTGTTCTCCAACCATTTATGGGCGTTCATCCCAAGGCCATGCAAACACACTTTGAAAGCATTCAACTCAATAAACCCAGTGCACCCTTGTAAGACACTAGGTGTTTTTTTTGTTCCCCCCCCCCCCCCCCCCCCCTTAGAGGCCGGAGACTGAAGAATGTGCTGGTGAACAAGCCAGCTGCTATGTATGTGAGGCTGCAGCATTTAATTACATTGGATTTTGATTCAGTAATTTAGCTCTTCCATAAATGTTAGTGCTATAGTATGCTGGGGAGCGCGAGTCTGGGGTGCACGCACACCTATTGTTGCTTTCATACCAGCTGTTAACAGAAGCCAGAGAAGCATTCAGAGACAGATGGAAATGTACAGTATTTTATATATTCTCATGTCCAATTATAATTTCACACTTAGGTGCTTCAGATAGTTTCAGATACAAATTTCAAAACATCAAGTACAGATTTTTTAAGCTAATGATGTTTCTGTCAGATCAGTGAATCTGTTGTTCGTTACAAGAATAGCCTTACAGTGACCCACAGCACTGGGCATAAAAAGCATTACATACATACTAAAAGATACTCCCTCTTCTTTTGGTACTCAAGGTACAGTTCGGGTGTTAAAACTGAAATTTGGTAAATACTTTATGAGTATGAGTAAACTCTCATTATTATTTATGAGTAGTAATCCCTGTTAACATAGGCTAGCCCTCCGCTGCAACCCTGTCATCAACCTGCTGACCTCGCAGGTACGACAGAAGTGTTAACACTCAACACTTTACTGCCTCCCCAGCATGGTGGCCAACCATCTGCTGTCTTAAAGGCCAGGCATCCCCCTCCCCAATCAGTGATCAATAAAATATTCAAGACCGCTGAAGGACTGAAGACACCCGCAGAGCTGGAGACCACAACCCCCCCCCCCACCACCACCACCTATCGTGTAAAGTGGCATGAAACATGAACTGACGACTACCTGCTGCTACCACACTGCCGGCTCAGAGCGTCTCACTCTCAGTCACTCTCAGTGCTGCGCGTCAGCCCTGCATTTACCCTACAGGGGATTTAAATGCTCATCTGCTCCGTCTTTTCTCCGGTGGAGAGACACTGTCACTTGCTCATACTTTAACAGGCTTTAAGAATATGCAGCAAAACCTCTGTGTGTGTGTGCGTGTGTGTGTGTCATCATGGTGTATAGCAATAACCAGTGAGAGGATTAATACCATTTTACAAAATGAGTAAGTAACACCTTCCTGAGTGTTCGTAGTTTATGTGAAAGCTGTCAACGGAAACTGCTTTTTTTCATGCCTGCACCCGATCAGGTTTCATAGAGCCAACTGTTCAGCCAGCTAATGGTGTAACTATGCAAACTCTCGATATGCTGCGTAGCATGATTCAAAACAGGGAGGTACAGCAGTGTTCTCCAGAGTTAAAAGCTGTTGTTAACATAAAAGATTTAAGCATGAGCAGGCACCACTGTCTCTATTATGGTCTACTGCCTCCTGGATATTATTAAATGTTAAAATCCCTGATTGTCAAACAAACAGCTGAGAGCTGTTTACACTATCTGTGTTTACTTTTCATGTATTATTCATGTTTTTTTTTTAAAAATCTGCATTGGCAACATTGTATTAAATCTCATCAGATCACCCTCAACGAACAAAGGCTAAAAAAAAATTAAAAAAAAAAAAAGAGAAAAATCTTTCCCTTTTTAGCATCCCTTTTTTTTTTTTCTTTTTTGACGATGCATTTGTATTTTTACCCATCTTGTAATCTATTGATCTTGTATTGCTCCTAACAGAGAAATCAATTTTTTCTCTCGACCCCCTTCAGAGTAAGATCAAGGTCTGCTACGGAGCAGCACCACTGACACTGGTGTTTAGCGTCTTCCTACAAGACTCCAGGAGCTAATCACTACATCACTTTTCTGTCATATCTTATATTGGCCTAGGATGGCTAAGGATGAGTTACAGATAATAATGGGCTCACTCGATTCAGCAGGAGACTTGCAGCGCCTGATTGGACCAGGACTCTTTGCTGAACCGCGCTGAGCTTTGGGTCCCTTCATCACCCTGCATTCTGCAATGAGAAACACACAAAAAGACATCATCACTTTTCACCCAGACTGACAGAGTGAGTTAGGGTTAGTTAGTTAGTTGTCCAAATATGAGTGTAAAAATGAATGTAACCTGTAAATGTTGGAAAGTAAAAAAGCTAAACAATTTAATTCATCTAGAACCGTGGATTAACTGTTGCTTGCATGTTGACTAGATTGGTGACAGAAAATTAACGTACAAGACTGACAGAGTTAAGCAACCAATTAGGCCTTGGTAACAACTTCTATATCCTTCAGTATTAAAGTAATTTTTGAGAAACAAGTTTATTCACTTTCTTATCATGAGTTAGTCAGACACATGAGTGGCATCGATCTTCATCTAACAAGTTAGGTCTCATTTGTTTAATCCATCTTAAAAATGACAATTTGGGATTTTACAGGGAGTTATGTGCAGGACTATTTCTTGGCCAGGTGCGGTGATTTCCTGGTGTGTCTTTGTTGGTTATCTAGCAGGAAGCTAAGCTGAGCTAAGCTAACCAGCTGCTGTTTGTGGCTTCAATTCAGAGATATGAGTGCGGTATGAATCTTCTCATCCAACCCTCATGACGAAAGCAAGCGTTTACCCCACATACTGCAGATACAGATACAAGCACAATAAGGAAACAAAAAGGCTGAATGAAGTACATCAACATGGATGTATTAAATCTGCAGAGGGAAGACAATTAGCAGCTTGGTTAGAGCCGAAGGGCTCTAGACTTTAATGTTATATGATTATTGTGACTGACCAAATGTGTCAAGTACCAAAAGATGGTATTGAATGTTTGGTCAGATTCATAGTCTTGTAGTATTTTAGTTCCTGATTTAAATCATACTTTATTTAGGTAAAGTCCTTGAATGGCCGCTTGTATTTAGCATGTAAGAATATTGGCTTCTTTTGTTCAAATTTAAAAAAGGGGTGGAAAGGAAAATATGTTTATTATCCTTGAATCTATCCATCATTTTAGTATGTGGTTTTGTAGTGTGGAAACTCAGGTAGTGCATTGGCAACGGTATAAAAGCATCTTGAATTCCCTGCCCTATTTGTACATAATTTGACTGCTATCCAGGGTTTACTGGCTATGATTCAAGAGCCATATCAGTTGCTTGTGAATTCCTATAAATGCATAATGATGAGCGCTTGTATAAATCAGATAGAAATGTATGTAGTATATTCTGGGTCACTGTATTAATCAGGGTAGACAGACTCCAGACATCGCTACTCCTCCCTCTGCATTTTCCCCTCTGTTTGCACTGTAAGGCTCTCTCTTTCTTTCTCCCTCTAGTCATTTCCTCCCCCTACCTCCTCTTTTCCACTATTGATGCTAATTATACTATCTGTCCTCCCTCTGTCTCCTGGGATCCTACCATGTCTGTCTTCTCTCTCCTAACCTTCACACACTACTGGATACAGACGTACATTCAAGCGTTATTGTTCGCAAGGTGTGCCACCATGCCTTTGACAATACTTCAGACTGGCAGCTTGTCTCGTCTACTCAGTAGCCTCAAAATAGCCCTGAGTCTATCTACACAGGTTCTTGCTCAGTTTCAACTGATGTTGTCGCTGCATAAACAAAGCTGCAGGTACACATGTGCTCCTGTCTGTCTGCAAGTCCATCTGCCTTGTCTTGTATTTAACATAAGGAGTGCGAAAAATATCCACAAGAGATTTAAATCTATTTTGGTAATTCTGCCAAACCAAGCTTAAAAACAGCAACCATGTGAGTCGAAGTAAAAGAGGAAAAAAATACATTCAAAGTTCATCTCCAACCCAGACAAAAGCCTAGCTAGCATAAACACTCTGTGGCATGTGCATCATTTTTGGAGATATAGAATCTTAACTCCTTAAAGTCACATCAAAGGTAACTATTGTCATTCATCTTTATGAGGAGAATTGCCATCCAAATTGTCAAGAGTTGACCATAAATCAGCCAAAAATCAAAATCAAAATCTCTCTCTCTCTCTCTCTGTCTCTGTGTCTCTGTCTGTCTCTCTCTCCCTCTCTCTCTCTCTCTCTCTCTCTCTCTCTCTCTCTAACTCAGCAATGTCTGGATGCTCAAGACATTTTATTTAGCATTGCCCCAAGGTTATTATACACTGAATGAAACAATTTAGCTTTGGTTCGATGTGGGGAGTGTGCTGAAATGAAAGCACCCAGATCATTATAAAGGAACTGGAATCTCCATCCTACCAAGACATGAAAAAGGAACTGAGTGGAAAAGAAAGGATGAAGGGAGTGTAATGACAAATCAGCCTTGTATCGTTGCTGTGTTAAAGGTGCAGTGTGTAGAATTTAGTGGCATCTAGCAGAACGGAGTTGGCAGAAATGGAATATAATATTCATAAGTATGTTTTAATTAGTGCATAATCACCTGCAAGTAAGAATTGTTGTGTTTTCGTTACCTTAGAATGAACCCTTTATATCTACATAGAGAACGGGTCCTCTTTAGCCTGCCATGTTGCACCGCCATGTTTCTACAGTAGCCAAGAACGCACAAACCAAACACTGGCTCTAGAGAGGGCCTTTCACGTTTTTCTTGAGTTACACGGCCACCGTAGATTCTCCTACACACTTGCAAGGTAAATGCTACACTGGATGAGCCGGAGGGACGAACTCTCGCGAGTGCAGTTAGGATTAGGTTAAGGTTAGGGTACAAATCTCGCAAGAGTTTCATAAATCATCCCTCCTGCCCATCCAATCCAGCACCAACCGCTTGGAAGGAGAAGGTGAGGTTGCAGATTGCACCGCTAGATGCCACTAAATCCTACACACTGGTCCTGTAAGGTTAAAAGTCATTTATAAGATGTTGAATCTTTCGTAGAGGTACATTCAGTGGAAGTAGGTTGTTAAAAATAGGGTTTTCATGTCTGTGGGGAGCAGAGAGACTCAGTGAGAGGATTGGTTTCACATTTTCTCTCCTTGACTTCTCAGCAGTATCAGCAACAGCAGATCACCTGGCCTAAACCTGTCACCAGACAGATTAATGACTCTTTTTCTTCTCCACATTTTCCTATCCCTGCTGCTGACTGCAGATAACAGACTCCCCCTTACTCTCTCTGCCTCTTTGTTGGCCTCCCTCTCACACATAATTTTTCTTCTCTTCATACTATCTGTTAACATAACATCTGTTTCAGAAAAAGAACAAGTCAAAAGAGTCTCTAAAGGGACATTGTTTAATTAAATAACATCCCAGGAACTACTTATTGCTCACTCTATGTGGATATTTTCATTTTATATACATACAGTAAGTGATTTATTTTAGGTGCTTAAATGCAATGTTAGACACCAGGAGCAGTATACCAGAAATGTGTTATCTTAGATTGAGTATAAAGATCTATGATAGGATTTTGCTAAATTTTCCATCCTTAATTATTTTTCTCAAATCTTTTACCTAAATGTCTAAATCACGTCTATCTCATTGTGTTATGGCTGCTGAACAGAAAGGAAAGGATTGAGAGTTAGGAATTATTGATGTGACTTCACAAATAAATCTTGTGACACATAGAACCATAACTTATATAAATTGTTCTTGCTGTACTGTACAGTTTGAATGTTTATTGACTAAATAAAAGGTGTGTGTCAAATTCATAAAATAGGAAATGTAACAAACTAACTTGGATGCCCTCCCACACAGAACTGCTGTCATAAAAATCCCCAATAACATCAACTTCAAACAAAGACAAAAGTGTCAGTTTACTCCTGTTGACAGCCAAGTGTGGGCAGACCGACTCCATCACATCATTTTTCATAAAATACAGTCTACTGTTTGAAATAATGGACTTCCTTAAATCAAGATGTAGACATTAACAGTGCAAATGCCCTGTCAAGTGTGTCTTAATGTATGTGAACAGGTTTGTGGGTGTTATTTGCTGCTGTACGTTTCATTAATCTTTTCATGGCTTCACATTTTTATTGTCTTTAGGTTGATACAGCAGCATGATTCATTATCAAGCTCATACTATGTTTACCATGGTTTTACAATATCATCACACAAACGGTGATGCACAGTTCATGTCTAACTTAATACTATACTGTATTTCATGTCTATATACAGTACAATAACTGGCCTAGACCTGTATATACTGTATAAACGGTGTCATACTCACCATTCTCATCCAGAGAGAAGTCGTCCTGGGCATAGCGGAATTTCTCTGGTCCACATGCAATGAAGACATCGTCATCACCAAAGAAATCTTGAAGGCAAGTAACCTGTGAAGCCAGAAGCCAGAATAAATTAGATTCCTAATGATCTGGTATCAACTGTAAAAGACAAAATCTCTTTACTGCACTCACAGAGAGTTAAAGAAACTAAGACTGTGCAATTGCCAGGAGAGTAGTATCTGTTCAAATTCGTCAGATCATACTCATGTTGTCATAGTTGAATAAAGTGAATTTGAAATGGTGATTCAGCACTAATTTAAAAATGTCATCCATACAGCATGATGAAGCGTTGCTAATAGCAGTGCGGACGAAGCACCGTGGCTGATGTGGCCACAGATTTGATGACAGAAATTAAAACGTTAAATTCTGATTAAATTAAAACAAAAAAACAGATGAACTCTGGTTGGCAGACAAGGAGGACCTAACTATCTCTCAGTAAATTCACCCACATGAGGCTGCATTTTTACAAAGGATTTAGTCAGCTGCCTTTGTGTTTTACTTGTCATGTTAACATGCCTTTAGCTACAGTAGGAGCATGTAACAAAACACACGCACACAAAGGCACAAAAAAGCCCAAACACAGAGTATAATGTTACACCTTTGCTGTAATGTTTAAATGATTCAACTTCCATCCCCAGGGACTTTTTCACTCTATAGCAGCTGTTGACACAATATGGCCTACTTAGTGGACAGATGTCTCTGGGCCACACCTTCTCCTCTGCTCTCCATTATAAAGACCCTGTAACCAGCTCAGGCAGGCCTATTCAAACCATTCAAGATAAAAGCTGTGTTTCCCCCTGATTGTTTCTTCCCCCCGGTACAGATAAGATTTGTTACAAAGCATTACAGTCTCATCTCCAGTTTGCCTTTCATCACCTGTTGAAATTTGTTCTCTCTCATTGAATGATTTTATCAAAACATAGGAATAAAGTGAACTACAGACTGGCACTCTCTTTTGGGGCTTTAGAGCTAATTTACTAAAAACACTGATTCAAGATTCTCTTGTGGTTTCTCTGAGATGTCCATGGCCTGACAGATTATGTTGGGACGTTCGCCAGGAAAGTCAAGATGCATCATTTCGTCCTTTATGATACACATCCAAACTATGAGCAGCAGATAATTTGGGAACACCGCACCCCAGCAGCTGCCATGTTGGTTCTCAGCCCTGCTAGACAAGCTAAATGTGTGCGGTGGTGACTCGCTGGCGTGGCATCCAACAGCTGTAGCCTCTCTGTGTCCTACAAGATTCCCCGGATACAGGCCTGCTAGATCCTCGCTGAGGTACAGAGATGGTGGTTTGACTCCAGGGATCAAAATCTAATTGGTTTTTCCAGCCAGGGCTACTTTTCAGGCTCCATATAGTGTGTTTATTGTGATAATTATCAAGAGATTAGATACATGTTACTTTCATTAGGTTAAACTGCTGCGTGGCAACAGGGGCACCTGACAGTTAATCATAAGATGGACGCATTAGGAAGAGCTGTTTCCCCCCCAAGGCAAAACCCTTGCAGTAGGTAGAGGAGAGGAGATGAAAATGGGCTGAAATGGATGGGAGGGTATAAAGGGTAGTCAGTGTTTTAATAGCTTTAAGAACAGAGCTGATTAAAGGGATAAAGTGCTTATCCAAAAGACTGCTACCTTAATCTCTCCATTCAAAATAAAGATTCTGTCCTCTCTGCAGGCCTCTGGTTGCCTAACAGGCAGGACCAGTGTCTTCTTGACAGTCAATCTGTCCACTCACTGACCTAAAAGGGGATTCAATTTAAAAAACCTTAAAATAAAGACTTTGCATGGGTTTAAACGTAAAACACAAACACTACAATAGCACTGCACTCGAACCAAGAACTCAATTGCTAAACAAATCCAAAAACTACACACTTTCGTAATGCAACAACTCGGAAACATTTAGAGGAAAGGTGACTCAGTAAAAAAGCAGCATGAGAAAACTTGGGTTCATCCTCATTTGTAAGAAAGCATCCTCCCTCCTTATGACCTCATAGCAAAAACACTGAATCCTTGTAATCCTACTCCCAACAGGGATCACTTAAGATTCACATTATCTGTACAGCTACAGTTCAGATCTTTGACCAGTCCTCTTTCCATCAAGTCCACTAATAATTCATATACAGTATGTGTCAAATGTCCTGCAGACACTCCATCAATCACCCAAATTTGGCTTACATGTTTTTTGGTTGCGCAAGTGCATTCTGATTAATAACATCATCATCATCATCAAACATTGTTTTCTCTCATAAATGGGATGCCCATCATGGGTTAATAGTTACCTTAGTGAAATTTGTCATCTGACATCTGTCTATAGTTGATAGAAATGTTGTAGAAAACACTCGGCTTTGCATGCGATCACATCAAATGTAAAATGTCAAGAGTCCCTTTGAAACATGGCTGCCGTGAGGAAAGGGCAGAACAGCGTGGGAACAATTGGATATAGGTTAAGAAGCATCTTCTCTCAGTTTGAAAAGGTCAGTCAACTGCATCAACCAGACCCACCTGGCAACAGTATCTAGGAGAAGGACAATATGACACGACATGATGCCGCTCAACTTTAAGATTATCAGAAGTCTCCCAGGACTGTTTTGATAGTCATATTGCATCTTTAGATATTTCACATGCAATTCAAGGGTTAGGGTTAGTGTATAGATGTCCATTTGTGTTTTTATTGGAGGAGCATGGGTGGGGTTTTCCTTAAAACTGGCTCCTTCCAGACTCTAGGTGCCCCCCCAACCCTCTGTCCCCCCAAGCCCATCCCTAATCTCTGCCTCACCAGCTGTCAGGACCACATGACCCCCTGAAAACCACGAACACCACCAGCAGCCACGCAGGGATCCACCAACTACAACAACTGAATTATTCAGAGTTCCTTGAGCCCAACGCTGACCAGTCGTCCACAGGCCACAAACGTTCATTAGGTGATGGTAGTCAAGTTGTGAGTTAAGAAATTAAGTGCTCTGTTTCTCTGGTGGGCCTCAAGTTGTTGTAATCTCTATACTCTATACACTCTCTGTGGTGCTCAATAATCAGTTTTTCATTTCAATATCTGTTCTGCAAAACAGAGGACTTCTGACTTCAGATGTGGTGTTTCAGAATTCATTCATCAAACCACAAGAAAAGCTATTAGAGACAAGTAAAATAAGCCACAACATACAGTACAGTATCACCTGTATGAACATTAACATACTAAATGCTATGTATGATGCAGAATTATTTAAAATATAGAACAACTCCAAATACAACCAATTATAAACTGGGCTAAGCAAAGCCAGCTGGCCTCAAAAAATTTTGTGTAATACATGGCCTGATTACATATATATTATTGTTAAAATAATCATTTCAGGTGTGAATTAAACTACATTCTGTTCAGACCAACCACTGCCAACCTATTCAACAATTTGTTCTGCAAAACAATTTTTTATATTTCAGGGACAAAGAGCAGTTTCTTGGTGTTTTTGTGTGAAGCAGCAGGAACCATCTCCTCCAAACAAAGCTCATAAATCCTTTTGTCTTCGACAGGCAGCTGCTTGTCTTGACTTCAGCTCATCTTTTCAGCAGCACAGTCACAGCAGAGATGAATGAGTGACTGAGGTCCAGTATCTGTCTCATCTCTGACTCCACACAGCCATGTTAATTGATCTCACTGCAGAAGTAAAGCTATTCAATATTGCATGATACCATTTTGACTCTCTGTCATGATCTGGGTGGCTCATCTAATCAGTACTTATCTGACGAACTGTAAAAGGCTTACCACCGGCGTTAAAGAGTCAGCAAATGGACGATCAGGAGAATCAAATATAACTGATTACACTAATCGTCTTTGCTCTGAATGACTGTGGCAGAGTGATCTCAGACCAGTTTAGGAAGGTTTCCTTCTGCTTCCATATTAACCAGAGAGTTAGAGTTAGAAATACAACTGTAGTCTGTAAAATAAAAATAATTAAAACAGCAGGTTTGTAAGCGTGTACACTGCAGCATTTTCTATTTTGTGTTTTCATTATATTAGCAGAGGATATGACTCTGGAGAAGATGTGTGCTTGAGGACAGAGCATTTAACTATAGCTCGAGGTAAAATAGGATGGTAGTTTAAAAAAAAAAAAAAGAAAACGATCTCATTGTGCATAAATTAGTTTTCATTAAATGTAACATTGTATAGTCTCAGCATTACTGAACTATGTGAGAGAAAACGAAAGTATAAAAAAAGCTGAAAAAGGGCTGAAAAAGAGCCAGTAGCCATTGCTTTGCAACCCATGGGGAAACTCCCACACCATTTCCTTCACTGTAGGCACACAGACCTGATCAATATCAACGCCTCTGCACTGAGTGGAATATTCCACCAAAATACACACACACACACACACACACACACACAGTCTCTATTTTATCTATTTTATCCATGGTTGAGTGCTTCACAGGCAGTGCAAAATATTAAAAAAAAAACAATCACAGCTTCAAAAACACTAAAAATCATGTCAAGTTGTCTGGTTTTATAACAGCCCAGTAAGCAAATAAAATTCCTGTTGAATCCAGTAAATCAAATCAAGATTTGTTCATCTCTAACAATGATTTCATTACCAGTTGTCTCTTTGACCTGTCTGTGACCTTGGTGCACTGGTACAGCATCTGTATGTTACTGTAGGTGCACCGGATGCATTTGGAACACAGATGAGTCATTTAGGCGGCAATATCTGCACAGTCATGGGGACCAGCTGGTGCCTGATGTTGTCTTAACCCCACCCCTCCCCAACCCCAAGGAAGCAGGCTTTCCATTTGGTTGACTGATGTGGTCTTAGCATTATTAAATTGTGCTTCCTCTTCTTCCCCCCGGGTCATGCTCACTTGTTGATGTGGTGTTCATGCAGGAACGGGGGCTGTGAGGGGATTCAGGCAAAGAAGATGCACATGGGCTTCAATGCCTGCTTGAGATGCTTCATCACAAGGACCACGCCCCTCTGTCAGTCTGTTTGCCACTGCTTCACAATGTGTGTGTGTGTGTGTGTGTGTGCATGTGTCTGTGTGTGGGGTGGGGGTGGGGGGGCGCGAGAGAGTGAAATGTGGCTGTGTTGATGGTTGAGGAACAGAGAGCAGACAGGTAAGACCCAATGTAAAGAGCACACTCAGCGTATTACAGCCATTGTCACAAACTGAATCCATCACGGCAGAGCTTATTGCCATGACAACTGCTTCTGCAGCATGGCAAAGAGCAGGCAGACTGCAAGAGCAGTGATAACCAAGGAAAAGCAGGCTTCCCTATTACCCGATGTATTTTAGTCGTTAAGAAGCCCTGAACCCATGCCTGTATCCATCTCCTACTCAGTGAATAATTTTTTACTGTGAGTTATTAAGTTTTAAAGCGAATTGGAATCTTTTGTTCTCTGACAATAACAGTGTGACCTTGTGCCTGAAGCATCCCTGAAGCATCTTTTTCTTCTGCGGCTCTTTGTTGACAAATCAATTTAACAAAAAAAAAAAAAAAAAAAAAGACTTAAATTCCAAACCGGGGTCTCAGTAATGGGCACTCAAAGGGTCCGCAGCACTCTGCAGTGCTGCGGACTCGTCGAGATAATTCATGAGGACAAATTGCACAGTAACACAATGCACCTTCAACATGTCTCACAAATAACATTTGAATTTGGCATCTATTAGACAAAAACCTTCCCAATGTGCAATTGTGATGAACGACTGTAGAAGCAAATTAGAACTATTTTTCTATGCAGAAACGTCTATCAAAAAAGGGAGTGAATACAAAATGGCTGCCAGCAATTAGATAAACACTCTCTGATTTAAAAGAAGCAGTAAGGGCTTCAAGAAATGTGCTTTTTCCTTTTTCTCCAGGCAGGGGAATAATAACTCCCCATCAGCAAAATAAAATGATCCTAATTTGCTCTAAGAATGTAAAATGAATGACTCCTGAATCCACTGGCCCCACCCTTCCCGATTGAAGTGAAAAGCACCAGCATTTGAGGGGAAAATGGGAGTGATTTTGTTCCCATTACTGACGAAGAGAGGAGGGCAGGCTGTCTTTAGAGTCTGCACTGCACTGAGGAACAACAAAAATCAAATAGCCATTTCAAAAATGATACAAAACACAACCCGAATCACCTTTTATCTCAGTCACAATCTCATCCTTTAAAACTATACATATCCACGCTACAGTTCACACCCAATGATGGAATGTATACAGGTAAAAAAAATAATCATGACCTGTGATTTTTAAAGCAAAGGCTTGCATCGATAGTAAACTCTCACACCCACTACAGGATGTGGTATCTGACAGACCAGTCCACACCAGCTGGGCTCTCTTTGTGCCTGGGATGTGGTCTCCTAGCAACCGGTCCTAGCAGCTATCGCAATGGAATGGGAAGAGGAGGATCGGCGCAGAGTCAGGGAGGGGCGGGCACTGCATCAATATTGCTTCTACCATATCACCTCCACCACAGAGCAGCTGCAGTGTGCCTCTGCACACAAAGAGACTGCAATAATATGTGCAGCATTTCTTAGATTTCTGTGCATCGCAATGAAACTGGGAGTCCCTGGCAGAGATCGATGTAAAACTAATTATGAAATAATTAATCTATATCTACAGTGATAACAATACAATCAATATTCTCAGATTGGGATAGCCACCATATGGTGGCTGTTAAATTAATTTTGTTGAAACACATTATTAAAAATGCATGGCATGGCAATAAAAAGAGGCAAAAAAAGAGGAACCAAACCTAACTACAGCTCAACTATGAAACCAAATACATGAAAATAAAATAGCAACAGCCATATTCCATTCTGTGATTACGATATCCAAACATCTTAACAAGTGTTTCTGTAGAAAAAACAGTGAGGCAGGCAGACTGCACCCTTGAGAGAGAGCATTAAAATCAAATTCCCCCATCTATCATTTCAGAGCACCTCCCCTCCTCCGTCGCTGTGATTGGGGCCTTTTATTAATACAGAGGAAAAAAACAGAAGTACAACAACTAAAGGGGCTCAGCAGGACACGATCCCCAGTCCATCTGTAATGAATTATACAGGAAAAGGTTCCTACATGAGGGTTAGCAAACATATAACCATATCAAAGAAAGGACCGAGGAACAGATGTCCTTGTTCATCTCCACACATGCTTTCACATTTGCTGCCTCTGTTAGAGGAACAACAGTCTGGAAAGCACAGGTATTTGATCTGTGCGGTGAAATACAGGTGTGATGAGGCGTGGCTGCATCTGGAGCAGGGGACTGATACGAAATACTGCATTAATTCCATGCTAATTCTCTGGATGACAAAAAGCAAAAATAACCATAACGAAAGATATGTCCTTGTAGTCAAAAGGTCACTGCCTAATGTATGTATTGTATGGAAAAATATTTAAGACCCAATTATGACACTGTACTACTATACATAACCAATTATCCTTATTAAACCACTCACATTTTATTTAGCACTTTATAAAGTAGCATACACTTCTGATAAGGATAATGTAGACAGTCTGTCTCACAGACCTTTCCACAGCCTTCCAGGTGGACGACGCTGCACGGTGGCAGTGGTTGTCCCTTCAGACTAATCCAAAAAACCATGAACATGAATAAAACATTATGTCCTTTTAAGCTTAGTCTGAGTGTGGAGAAAACAATAGTCTAACTTTTAGGAGTGACTTTTGTTTGTAAAGTTAAAGCATGGTGTGTGCCTCATATGGATCACTTGATTACCTTCCACCTTTTCGAGTCTTGAAACCTGAAATGATTTGTCAATTAATCAATTCCGACGTAGCAGCTTTTCTTTGTCATATCATTGTAAATTGAATATCATTAGGGTTTGGGCTGCTGGTCAGAGAAACTAATCTAATTGAGGACATCTTGGGCTCTGTTTTTTTTTTTTTTTTTTAAATATTTCATAGACTTAATTAATGGATTAGTGGAAAAAATAATCAGCAGATTGACCAATAATGAAAAAATTATTGTTAGTTCTAGCCCTACTATCTAGATTTTTTCTATTTAGGAGACACTGGATTACCTTTAATCTCATACTTAAGTGTACATACAGTAATACAGGTGTGTCTGTTTTATGTGTCTTCACTGCCCACCGCTAGCCAGTGGAAATGTTTCTCTGCAGGGTCTCCTCATGGGATTCCCTGTGCCCTGAATTCTGTTTGGCTACAACAGCCAAAGGGTCCTGTAGCTGAACACCAGAGAATAGTGAAGGTTGCTCCGGACACTTTGCCCTTTATTCTGTCGCTTCTGTTACATGAAACAAGACATGTGTGTATTTTCCAACCTCAACACGCGACAAAAGCATTATCTCAATTTGGAAACTCAAGCAAAGAATCCAGATGTGCCAGTGTCTTCGAGAGATTGATTGTCTCTGGGACTGTCTGATGTTTTACCCCCAACCTCAGATGTGTCTCAGCCTCAGATTATGTCCCACAAAATATCTTCATGTGCACAAGGAAAGTAACATTAAAGATACTGAGCTGTACTGAGCAAAGTGCAAGGATTACGAGTTGCTATTGTAGTTTACAAGCTTCAGTGTCCTGGTTGACATTGGTTTTGTTGTGTATGTTAAAGGTTTTTCTACAACAATATTCTCACAGTTTTACTCAAGTAGTATTGTGCACCAACCCAAATACAATAACAATAGGGGGCAAAATGATCAAACACAACAATACAGGGCTTGGCCCTTTGTACACCACCATAGTGGGTGGAAGACTGAACATCCCAGGACTTTTGAGCTTTTCAATGACAGATGGAGTCAGAAATACCAGTGGCCTAAAAAGTAACTCCATAACAAAGGCTGGCGGACAGGAGGCTAATGATCTGAACCACAAGATAGATTAATATGTTGCCTCAGATTGAAACTCATAAAAGACTTTAGAAAATGCAGGTCATTGTATACACAGGTTGTTCTCATGATGCTCGTTCTCATGGACCTGCAGTGTCATTGTTGACTGAGGGTAGGAACAGACAATGAGATTTTGTCCTCCATCTACTGTGTCCATTTTGAATGCAATTAAATGAAACCACTGAAGATGCAATGTGACTGTTTGGTCTTTTTTGCATCTCCAAGCAAATAATTTTGTTTCCTGCTGTCCTTTGATCGTGATGATACCTGCCTGGTGTGGATGAATGTATGAATGACGGACTGTCCTCAACCTTGACCACAAATTTTCCTATTGTGTAGCTTTACTTACATACTGTACTGTACCATCTTTATTCCAGTTACAACTAGAACATAGAGCCTTATCCCATATTAAACAAATTTTGCATGATGCATGCTAAAAAAGAAAAACAAAACAGTACCAGCTTAGTACATTTGAATTTTAGAAGGTTAGTGTTTTTCATATGCATATTGTAAACCCAATGAAGGTTTGCAGAAGTACATGTGATCTTGTGTCTTTCACCTGATCTGGGCGCGTTGATGAAGGAGAGACATACCTGCTTGCCATCAAGTGTGTAGATCCTTTTGACCACGCCACTTTCAAGTTTGATGGCCTCTGTGATGTCAGTGAGCACCTGCTCGAAGGAGTGCGCCGTTTTCTTATTGAGCAGGACACGCACAGCCTTGCGTGGTTTCACACCACTGCGCATCACTGTTACAAGCTTGGGTCGAATAAAGTCCTTGGTCTCCCTGGACTCGCCGGCAGCCTTGGCAGCTAAGGACTGCATGTTCTTCTGGCTGGCTGAAGCCTTTACATTCACAGACCAGTTGGGGTTGACGTTCTTTGTGTAGTCGACCTTCTTGTAGAAGTTCTCCGATGCACAAACATAGCTTTCCCCTGAGACGACAGAGAAGAACTGGGTTAGTGTGTCGTAACACTGTGCTATTCAACTTTGACACCTGAATAGTCCCAGAGGCGTCCACTCAGAAACATTTGAACAAGAGGAACTGAAGCCTTTCACATCTATCTCATCTCACATCTAGTTAGTGCCACATCTAAAAATCGTTTTACTTTGTTTAAGAATATAACACATACTGCAGTTTTTATTGCTGATGTTTTCAGAATGAAAACTGTTAACAGCCAGGTTTTGAGTAACCAAGTTGTTTCTGGAAAGCTGCTATTGAGTCTTTCCAAATGTAATTTTTGATCCTTTGAGGACCACAAACTAAATTCCATTCATCTCCATTGCACTGCGGTAACAGCAGGAGTCTCAGGATTGGATATCTCATTGGTTAAATGCCACTGGGATAAATGGAAATGTGTTTGTTTTTATGATTGGGAAAAAATATTGGTAGGTTAAATCTATCCCTTTTGTGGATGAAACAAATAGCTCCATGCTAATGTTAAGAACTATTTTAGGGTACAGAATATGAGAGCAGTTCCAGGATGAATGAATTACATGGGAGATAGTGGAAAAGACACCATGTTATTGTGTATTTATGAATTATGATGTCGCTTGCACTTGCATGTCTTTGAAAAGAGGAGTTTTAACATCATGTATCTCCCATGAGACCACAACCTAGATCAGTCCAACAATACCTGCTTTACAGCACAGACTGACAGTAATAAAAATAAAGTAGAGACACATCTTCACACTTAAAAGATTCTTTGTGTTTTGAGTTTAAAGCACGTGTCCCTTGGCTTGGTCAAACTTGCATTATGACAACCATCAATCTAGATGAAGACTGACAGACTGCCTTGTTAGTTGGACATCATAGGACTTCAGTTATAAAGGACAAATTCAGGTGGTGTCTGAAAGTCTTTTAAGCAGTTTAAATATCCTACAGCCATATAGTAAATCTACTTTTCCTAAAATGGCCCATCCATCCTCCAATTCTCTATATAATCTTCCATTTTCATCTCCATTAATCGAATTCCAGTCTTTCCTGCAGATTGTGCTGTTCTTGCTCAAACAGGGAGAGGAGCTAAAGTAGAAACACAAGACAGCAGAGGAAGAGAAAAGGAGAGAAAGAGAAATTTTGGCAAAACGGGAATCCAGAAGGCAACAATTAGGCCAAATGTGGAGAAATTACGGCAAAGACAAAGGCACAAAACAGGATTACACAGTGCAGAGGAGATTGAGCAATTAATTATATCCCACAAGAGGAAGCACAATGAAATGCCCCCCACACACAGTGCTTACTGTGCTGCCCCTTCTTTACTGCACCCACCACACACACACATACACACACACACACACACACAGATGCATACACACGCATTACTATCTTCCCTAAGCAGCTCAAGCAGCAGAGATGATCATCTCATTTTGAACAAATTAAGATGCAGTTCTTCTGGCTTTCCCCCAGGCTCACCCTATCCACCTCGTCCCACTTCTGTGGGAGTCTGCCTTAAAAAACTTGAGTTATAAAACTGTCTTATTTTATCCTCATTAACATCCCCACCTACTTCTCCAATAAAAGCTTTATGTTGCTGCATCTGGGCAAAGGTTCAACAGAAATAGGACTTCCCTCAGGCAGGCTAATATATGGATCATCCTGTCGGGTGTCTAGCAAAGCCTTCATTCAGTTTCCAAAAAGATTCCAAATCATCTTTGGTGACTTTCATGACACTCATCTGTGGGCATATAAATCAGTTCTTGTTCTGATGAGTCTGTGGATGCCAAATTTAGACACCAACAGCCACGATGGCAGCTGCTCATAAAGCTGTCTATCTAGTTTTATCAGACAGAAGCACAAACTGATAAGCTTCCAGAGCAGTAAGAGTATTAAATATGTTGTGATGTAAAATACCTTAACTGCTGATTAAGATTTCCATCCGTTGTTACAATGGATGCTGATGGAGATGTTTGGCAGTAAAAACTTATAAAAACTCAAAACTGACACCCAGATTGTGACCGGAGATGAAGAATTAGATGCAAATGTCATCTGTTAATGAACCATTTATCCCATGCTGAGCTGTAGAGAGAGGACTTTACAGCTCAGTGTGAACATTTCTGAGAGTCTAAGTTAATCACCCTAAAACTGAGACCCATTAAAACCAATGAAGAAGGGAGAGAACAACACGTTTTGTTTTTTTCTTCGAATGAGGCCGTTTAGTTCAAACAAAGCAAAGGGGGTGAAAATGTAAAACAGATCAGAGTTTTTATAAAAATTTTCATGTACATTTCCTCACATTTGTTTTGTATTGTAGAGAAAATAACACTTTGTATTAAAGTCAGACAAAAAAAGAAACAGTTTTATTTTGAAATAACTTAATAGCCAAGAGAAGACTGGACCATGTCACTCAACCGCCCCTTCAGATTACATGTGAATACATCATATGAAGAGATTACAGGAGTCTAGGCTGGACAGATAAAACTTCTAATCTCTGAAAACTGGAAATGTTATGCTTCTAAATCTCCTCAGCACACAAACTGACTTGAAACTGCAGATCATCTTTGTCTATATCGTCTCAGTTTGATTTGACTACTGCAGCTCTACAGGAGAAAAAAGAAACTGAGGATGTAAGAGATCTTACATCTCATGAAAGAGATGCATGAAATTAGGGCTGAACAATTTGAAAAAATATCTTATTGCGATTATTTTGACTGATACTGCAACTGCGATATGATCTGCGATATTAGAGGGAATGATCATTTTTACATCATTCTCAATGAAAAACATTTTAAAATGATTATGGTGTGATTTGGTGCACAATATTTAATTTAAAATGATATTTTAACACACATTTCACCTTTTAGAAATATTGCGCCTGCTGCGATTTGAAAATTGCAGTAGGCCATATTGCAATTGTGATGAAATTTCGATGAATTGTTCAGCCCTCCATGAAATCAGATATATTAAGTGATTTGCAGATCCTTCTAAAATGTGCTCACCTTCCTCGAGCTCATCCAATGTTGAGATCTTGCGTAAGCCATCAACAGTGAAGATGAAGCGGACACCCTGTGGCAAGTTGATGTGGTCGGAGAGCGAGCGTGTGAGGTCAGCCAGGAGAGCGTCGAAGGTGCGAAATCGATCGTTGGCCACAGCGTACACGATGCCCTTGAAATAGCGGTCTCCGTTGCGGTAGAAGCGCACCTTTTTGGCTTTCTTCTCATTGGTGAGGGCCTGCAGAGTGCGCGTGCGGTAGAAGCTGCAGTGGGCGCTGTGGGTAGGGCTGGGAAGTCCATTCATGCGCCCGCCCCGCGGGGTACGGGAGGCCTTGTCTCGCTCGTCAAAATGTCCAAAGTCAAGCTCCATGATGACTGAAAGTTGTGATGGTTGTGACAGATGTGTGGCGGTGGTGACCAGCTCCGGAGAGTCTAGCCAAAGGGGAAAAACAATGTATCACAAAGTTGGTTGATTGCAAAACAATGAGCCAGACAACCATTAAAAACCTGCATCAGCTCCTGGTAAAGTAACCATTTATTAACAACTATAATACCCAAATTAATTTTTTATGATCATTTTTGCTGTCACTTCACTTCAATATAAGGTAAGCTAAACTCAATACCCTCTTTTTTGCAGCAGAAAATTAAATCTGAATTTTGTACTAACTTATACTACTATGAATCACTATGAGTTTTTAGTACAAACACAGAGACATTAATTTTCCTTTCATTTTCAAAGCAGACGAGACACCCTTTGGGCTTCAAGTGAATTCTATTAATCTGCCACAATGCTCATGGTTTCATCTGCATACAGGTAGAGAATGAACGAAACCACAAATCATTTGTGGTGAGACTAAAGCACTGCTTTTGAATGCACTGGTCTTTGGGCTCCAGCCAAATGTGTCCTTGTTTTAAGGCAGTGATTAATGATCTTTCCTCAAAACGTGACACGTTCTGACCACTTCAAAGAACATTTTGTGTGCACAAATGCGGGTTTAGCTTTTGAAATCTCTACTACTATCAGATCAAAAGTACAGGTTAGTCCTTGAGCAGCTATTGTGATGAATAGTACTGCATGGTGCCTCAATCATTTATTTATGAAAATAGCTTAAAATTCATTCATACAAACAATCCAGTGGGCCTTCTGCAGATTTGACACCCTGTGGAACCGGGGAGTGGCAAATGTTTATCAAGGTGTTGTGATGTCAAATAAGATAAATATTTTAATGTCATGTTTAAATAATCATTTTTGATTCAACCTGGGATTTTAATTATGTAGATTTAGGCAGGTATGAAAATAGGATTATACACAGGGATGAGATTAAGATGGCTGACTGATTGGCACACATTAATTAGGTTTCCCATGGGTAAAGATGTGATGATTAACAAATATCATAAAACAATGTATGGCTATAATGTATTACTCTTTAAAAATGGTGTGTTAGATCCCACACTGGGCACACACTGCCGTGGCACAAAATGCCCAGTTCATGAATTGGTAGCATTAAGTGGCATTTTCATGCTTAGATTAAGAACAGAATCCAGTATCTCATCTACTTTGGCTAAACTGCATCACGGTGCATGTTGCACACACTATATGTCTCTGTCTCTTCTCCTGCATTCAACCCACATACACCTGTGAGCAGTTGCCCAGATGAATCAGTAACTGGCACACGGCCAATTTATACAGTTTAAGGGTACATTTGTAGAATTATCCTTTGAAGGAACATAAAGCAACTTGTTGATTGTTGTTTTAGACATCTGAAATCAATTTAACCCCAAAATTGCTGTCGTTCATTGTGTCCGGCTGTTAATATGCTGCCATTTTGTCAACTGTGATGAAAATGCATTTAGTGAAGCATATGTGGCACAAAATGTTGTAAAGGTGTTGAAGAATTCAGGTAGCTGCACAACCTATACTAGGGGTGGGCGATGCGGACAAAATTAAAATTGTAATATTTCTAAAAGCACATGGTAATAGTTACTCATCGTCATCCAATCAAGACCAAGGGCCTGGGTGTGAGTATCTCACTGTATGATCATGAATGGTAAACTTTGTTTTTGCATTTCCAAGTTTTTGTCGTCAAGTTTCACCACATTAGGACTGAATCTGAAGCTTCCATAGAAAGTGAACCCTTGTTTCCCCCTAAATACAGGAGATGTAAATGTTACAGGAGATGCAGTCCTTCCTGCTTCATAGAAATTATGCAAATGATGCATCTGTTCAGCCAATAAACAATAAACCACTTATACTGTGAGACGGACTGTCCAAAGACTAGAGCAGCTTTTCTATTTCAAGCCTGGTCTCTTCCTCTTAACGTTCCACCTGATGGTCACAACTCACTTCTCAGTAGCCACAACAACTCACTGAACCATAGCTTTTAAAACTGAACACTGACACACACCCATAAAATGCCCACTCCCACCCACACAAAAGAGGAAGTTATCTCTACGCAGTTTAAAGCCCCGCTCCACTGACAATCTCTTTATTCACATGTGTTCTTTAAAACACCTTCAGCAAGAATGATCTACACAAATTCAGGCAAAGTAAGATGACACGCATGTCACGTGTTTCTCCTAAAGGTCACGATAAGCTTACTGGACTTGACCATTTTTGACTGGTCTTTGAACACAACTCAGCTCTGTGTGACTCACTAACAACACACACTTTCTTCCTAGATGAGGTTCAAGAGCTGATAACACAGTTTGTCATCTTCTGTCACTGAAATTATTTTTGAACGTGGCACCATTTTGTTTCGATTGTTTCATTGCGTTCTACCAAACTGTCTGTGAGAAGGCTTCTACTTAGAGCTGGGAAATTTTTTTCAATATTATCGTTTATCGACATTGTGTTGCTGTTTTTCAAAATCCTTGAACCAAAACTGAGTTTTCTCAGTTCTTGCTCCTCCCATGTGAAAAGACTTTTGTCTTTGTGACGACTATTATTATATTGTGATACTGATTTCAAACATATCACCTAGTCCCACCCCTAGTGTTTCATAAAACCAACATTTAACATTATTTCACACAAAAATTTCTCTCACAAACCTCTGCAGAGCCTCTTTCAGCCTTTTCATTCCTTGCATGCCAATCAATGAATGAAACAATGTCTATTAAAGCTCATTTGCACACAATTCTTCATTGCCCTCCGTGGTTTATTGCCCTCTAATACATACAAATATCCAGCACTGTACAGATGACCACAATGACATACAGAGGCCATTAAAACGGAATAGAAGGAAACATGCTGCCGCCACCCATACATGTGGCGGGGCCCTCCAATCCCCTGCTAACCCCTGGCTGTGCTGCTGACTGGGGTTTTATGACAGGCAGGGGTGGGACATGTGTGGAATGGGTGCTCCTCAGCTGACAAAGGCCAGGTTTCAAGCCCATCTGCTGCACTAATGGGCAGAGCTAACAGTGACCCTTCCCCAGTGGAGCAATATCTAGGACAGTCCATTGTCTCAAACAGGGTGCCTGCCTTCAGAGTGACATCACCATCACTGCTGCTGCTCCTGCTGCTGTTTTTTGGAGGAGCAGCCGGCTCAATCTCCAGCACAAGTCCAGAAAGTCCGTCTTCCAGCTAGAATATCAATCAAAGCTTCTCAGTATTAAACTACATGGCATGACATGGTTCTCATCAGGATTATCTCTCTTTATGGTTAATTGATACTCTGCAGAATTTTATCAATAGCTGAAAAAAAATCACCACTAGAGCAAAATGCATCCATTCCCCCTAATTAAATCCCCTCCTGAGGATTAAGCAGCACTGCAGCAACATTGTGAGGTATCATTGATATTTTTGGCTGGTTCTGTGTTCCTGACTGAGCCACCCACACAACACCCCGGTGACTACACACTCCTGACTAACCAGCACCAAATGATGACTCTCCAGTCATCTTCATCAAAGCTGATCAACATGCAATATCTGTCTTGGTAACATCACCACACAGAGCGACAGTTTTAAAAATCACATCACAAAGATAAAGAGAAAAAAAAGTTTCATGTTACTACTCTCATTCTCATGATGCCACATGGCAGAGCTGCGGCTGAAAAGGCAAGTTTTTCTCTCTCTCTTTTTTTTTTTTTTTAAAGAAAAAAAAGGGGGTTGGGTGTGCGCACACCTACTCACAATCCACCTGCTCAAACGCACGTCTTGAAAACCTAAAATCATTCCTTCCACCCTCAGATAACTATAATGACATCTCAATCTGCGCACTCCGAGTCAAAAGCATCTCCATTTCATTTTTCTTTCAATCAGTAAAGTCTGTGGATAATACCATCCAGTAGCGGACTCACCTGCGTCGCTGCTTGCGGAGTGAAGGGAGTCTGTGTGGGGGAGTGTGTGAGTGTGTGTGTCGATGCTGCAGGATAGCGGCACGCCGTCTCTCCCCTCGCCTTTGTCTGCCTCAGTCAGTCTGCGAGCCCAGCCGCTGCCTGCCTCGCTGGATGAGCCACTGGGTCCTAAAGCCAACGAGTACTGGACCCGCCCACTGAAGAAACACTGAAGGTAAATGTGTGCTGGGGTGGAGCCCAGTCTATCACCAAAGGTGCATGCATAGAAAAAAGCTTGCATTAATTAAAGGAGGTTATTATTTACAGTCATGCATAAAGAGAATCCTAGAGATTTCATATGTGGGTTTGAGTCACTTCTACGTTTTGTCAAGAGGTGAAATGAACTTCCTTTTCTTTAATTTCTCTAAGAATTCCTGATTTCTGCTCCTGATTTAATGTTCTTACCCAACAATGCTCTGGCTGTCTTTGTGTATCCGTGTAATCAGCTGAAGCAAACTCATCACAAGTGTGTCCCTTTGAGACAAACCACACAGTTTGATGCTTTCGGTCTGGTGGAGCTCTTTGTTGACATGAGATAAAAGCTTGAATAGTTCAGTGCTTGAGTTTGACATCCCCTTCTGGTTTCGTTAAAGTATATATTTCATTGTCAGGGAACATTACATTTAGTGTTTCAATCCTGAAAGCCATATATATGTAGGCAGTAGGAGGTCAACAATAGCTCAAGATCAAGATGTACGTTCATAAGTGTGATACACATTCAGCCCCCCTTTCTTCCTTCTGCTGTTGACCCAACACCTGCACTGTAGTCTGCAACAGTTTTTCAAACAGCCTGTCTGTATTCTATCTTGAATTATACTTTTCAAGAAGTATTTTTTACAGGTTTGCACTTCATGATAAGAGGAATAATAAAATGACTGATGCGGGGATTGACAGCCAACAACAAAGATGCACAGACAACAAATGTTTGTGGTTGATTTTGCTTGAAATTATGAGACAGTTTACATGATAGAGACACCAAAGTGACATGTCACCATATGGATAAGGCTGTCAGGTTTATTTTAGAGATAGTACACAAGGAGGAACTGTCACACTGAAGAAACCAAGACACCTCATTACTATAAAGCCTACACCGGACACTGGTTTGTATTAAATTACAAGATGTGTGCAAATCTTTCTCAACCTCATGGCTATATAACCTCTTTTAATAAAAAGCCTGTGTGTTGTTGTAGTGAAGTATCAATTTCACTGAAAGCTCTGTCAGGGCTAGTGGAGGCTCCATCAGTGGTGTAATACATGAGGGAAAGGTGAGATGTAGGGCTTCAGAGGTGTCACATGATACTTCCAGGCAGGCTAAAATGTGTCAAGACAAACACAAATGTAACATCAGGCCAAACATCTTGTAACAAATGAAGTGCTTTGTAGTGAAATTCCTTGACAAGGAATGACTTCTGGGCCTCGGCCACAATAAAAATGTATAAGGTTCCATAAAGTTCATCTTTGGTGCTTTAACAGCACTGACTTTAGGGCAAAGAAGATGAAATATGAAACTGTGTGTTTTTCCAACCAAACTAACTAACTATCTTTGGGTCTATTTTATTTAAATGTACATGCACATTAACAAGCTTGACAGAAAATTGATTTATACGCAATATACTAGTGGCCACTACTAACCATACCGTAGGAAGAGTGTTTATTTATTCTTTTTGTTCTGTCATTGCACAAAATTATAGTTTAGGAAGCACAGGTTTTCTCGTCCTGAAAGTTGATTTGTTTGTAGTCTTTTCTGCGAATTTTGGCTCTTAAATCTCAGGTTATTTTCTCCTTACAGCCCATTAAGATCTTGTTGATTAAGAGAATTCAGATTAATTTGATAGAGCTCCCAGTGAGGCAATAAGGGTTATACGGTAATTAAAATCACATTTATTGGGCAAGCACAGTATAAGTTTGTGCAAGGAATTTAACTTGATGGATTGCTCAAATTAAATATCAAAATAACATGACAAAACTATAAAACTCAACAGCACATGGGTTTCTTTTCTATCCATTATCTACATGATTTCACATGGGATTTCAACTGCCGGAGGTAAGAGGATATTAATAAGGCTTGGGATTAAGGACAGCAAAGATGATTTATGCTGTGGCAAACATGTTCATTAATTAATTGTTCTACTTTGACACCAAAGACATCACTGAGTAGTCCGCTGCTTTAAATGAGAAGACCAATGGATAACAGGTTTCTGTTTTTAAAGAGCCAACAAAAGGAGTTGACTCCTTTCACAGCAGGCTGCGCTCCCTTTGTCGTCTATTCCTCTCCCCTCAGGCGGAAAAGCTTCACTTTTAAACTCAGCTGTTGTCACATTCTGGAGCCTCTCCTTTGCATGTCACGCATAACTCTAATTCACTCTGATCACTGGCTGCTCCACACCTCCCTCGGTGAGCTGCTGTCCACTGCCTGAAGTCTGAAAGAGGCGAGAGGGAAGAAAGTGTCAGTGCAGGAGGTGGTTTATTAGTTTGGGGGCATATATGGGAAGAAGAGCAGATTTGGATATTTGGCTCTCAGCTAGGTGCTGTCAGTGTCTCGTGCCAAAAGTGGACATGTACTCAGCGGCTTTCCAAATCTTGTCACATAATTCCTTGGTCTGCTATAAAATTGTCTCATAAATGCTTTGTTGGAGTTAGAAGCATTTCTCTGACTGACTTGGACTGAATTTAAAGAGTAAAGTCTTCCTTACATATATTGTTTGGTCACACAGATAATTCAAATGTCTCTTACCAACAAAAGTATACATGATGTCCCTGAAGTGTTCCACATTAAATAAATAATTCTTGTCTACTCATGTTTTGTCCAGAGAAAAAAACTGGAAGGGGAAACATCCTAGTAACACAATAAACATGATATAAGTATACATTATACTGTATATTATTGCTAAAATATCATCCACATGAGTAAAGCCATACCTTGGCTGACAATTTATATTACCATTTGTCAGTGTAAAGGTACTGTCGCCATGGATGCACAATGCACACATGGAGACGTTTTGTACATAATTTTATGAAGCATAATATGAAGAGAGTGAGAGGTTACTACTACTTTAGATGATTAAATAGGAAGAAATACGCCTGAGAACTTTAACTTCCTCAAGAAAAGCTCTGATGAGCTGAAATATTGACCTCAACATGTTTTCACACATGTTAACTGTCAAATAAAAGGCCACATCATTTGAATTCTGCCTCTCAAATGTCAGGACGTGATGCATTCTGGTGGAGAATGCTTAGTCACTATTATACTTCCTGTTAGTAATGACTAGCTTTTAATGCCTACTGTACATGTCAGGTTGGATGTATTAAATTTAAACTCAAATATATAGCCTGCAGCTGATGTCAATGTCAGGTCAGGTCAGCAAGAGTTGCCAGGGCAACAGGCAGATGATGCATACAGTACCAGTCAAACATTTGGACACACTTTCTCATAGTGGGAAAGTGTGTCCAAATGTTTGACTGATACTGTATGTAGTAATTCAGTTTTTTTCCACATATTGATATCAAATCTAAATTTATTATAAATGATCTACATTATACGATATAATGTACATTTCATTATAACAAGTTCGTGAGATCATATTTTTTTCATGTGTCATAGTCATTTTACTGTTGTCTGCACTGTAGTCAACACACACAATGGGTGTATTCAAAACTGCATTTGCTTATTCAACCATATGCGCTATTTCCTATAACTAATTTGTTTTATAAACCTGAATGGACAAACCCTGCGTCAGTGTGTATACTTAGATAATGTAAACAAAGACCAGTACACACGGCAAAGTACAGTACAGTGACAATTTCAGAAAGAGTGCTGTGCTGGCTGTCGATGTGACAAGGCTGCATGAGGTGGATGCAGGATAAGCATAAGTGGTTCACAGCTGGTGTCTGGGGGGGAAACACGAGAGAGGGGTGGAGAAGGCCAGCCTGTGAGGGGAGGGGAGGGGTCTGGTCACGATGGTGGGGGGTTTTGCAGCCATGGCGACTGATGGAGGAGGAAGTAAACAGATGTCCACAAGCTGGCAGACAGGCCCAGAATGGTCGAGCTGCTGAGAGACAGGTGGACATCCAGGAACACAGTGTGGGACTGCGGAGTCACTGTGAAGCCAAGCAGAGCTCTGCATACAGAACGCAAACACTGGAGTCTCTCATAAATAAATCTGTCATGGTGTAATTTTATGGACTTAATATAAATAAGGCCCACATTTGACTTCTTTGGGTTGTACATCCCACTGAGTTTAATTGCAGTAATCACTGAGGCACCATATTAAAGGTCTGTGTTGATTGTTGTACTGACACAAAAAATCAAGCTCATAAAAAAAGTAATGTGATTATGACTCCATCTGGCATTGTACCCTACATCAAACTACCGAGACAGTCTCATTTAAAATGTTTAAGCCAACTGATGATGATTCCCAAAATATAAGTGGCCAAACACAACATCTTAATCATCTGCATGATCCTGATTGCTGTCTCTTCACATTCATTGCAAGCTAAAATCATAAAACGATGCGACAGTGATCATGATGCAGTGAGAAAACCTTCATCTCAGCAGTCTAAATTAATTTATCACTGTCCTTCAGTATTTTGCAGTGTCACCACAGCAGCAATAGTCTTAAAGAAAGTATTGAAACTGGAAAGCCGTCAGTTTGAATCCCCCAGCTAGCTGATAAATCCAAGTGCAGGAAGTGAGGGAGACATGCTGTCGCCTCCTTCAACACTAACTGTCAACATGACCTTGAGCAAGGCACTTCAAACCCAGTTGCTCTGAGGTGCAGTTGTATGCTGGAACTGACTTGGATGACACCATGAAATAATAACTGAGGGGAAACAACTCAACCATCATGACAATCCTTGAACAGGTTGAGGTGTAAAGGTGACTTTGAGCAGGGCACATAAACCCCATGTGCTCTTATGGCTGTGATGTTTAGGAGACAATGATAAATGTGTTGCCGCATGTCATTAGTAATGTGTTATTAGGTTAAACAAGGAGGGACTGTGACAAGCTTAACAAGCTACACAGTCCAGAGAGGATGAATTACTCTGGTTCAGTGTGTCATTGCTGTGCCTCTTAACATGCCACCAGGGGGAAGATGGGCTGAACATGCTTGTGTGGATGAACTCATGAATTAATATATGAGTTAATTAATTTATAAATTAATGCATGACCAATGTTGTGGGTACCCTGTTACCCTGTTAGTGTGGTTGAGTATCAAGACAAATATAAAGGTTCTTTCACTCAAAACATTTTTTTTAATTTTTGGGGATCAAAACCACTAGTTGGATTTGCATAAAATTTTGTACAGACATTAATGGTTTCCAGAGGATGCATCCCAATGACTTAAGCGATCCCCTGACTTTTTCTTCTCGCACCACCATGAGGTTGACATTTTTGGTTTAGAGTGAGATGTCTTGACAACATGATGTTCCCCATTGAATGAATTGTAATAACTTTGATGATCCCTTAACTTTTCAATCTAGTGCCATCAACAGGTTAAACTTTTAATTCCAGCCATGGCTGTACTTTGCGTTAGTGCTAATTAGCAAATGTTAGCATGTCAACACGCTAAACTAAGATAAACACTTTAAACATTATATCTGCCAAACATCAGTATGTTGGCATTGTCTATGAGACATGTCAGCATGCTGATGTTAGCATTTATCTCAAATCAGAGCTGTGCCTAAGTACAGTCTTACAAGGACACCTATGTGGGTGAAGACTGCCCAAATTTTAGAGTTACCTAATCCAATAAATTCAGCTACATGTATGTATGTTTAATTTATGTGTTTGTGTTTGGTTTTTGCTTGTTTGTTTGTTTGTTTGTTTGTTTGCTTTCTTTGTGTTTTTTGTTATTTTCTATTTTTTATTGGGTGACTTGAAAAGCAGCCTACTGTAATTGGTTACTTTATAGCTGGAGCGCGGGACTTTTGTCTCCCCCTTCTGGCAGTGAGAGTAACGGGGGTGCAATGATGTGAACGTATTTCTTGACGGTCCACCGGTGCACCGGGATTTGTCCCAGTATAACCGTACACTACTGGCCGTAACCTACATTTGCGGCTGCAAAACAGTGGATAAATTGTTTTGAACGTCTCACTACCCCCGCGAAATGACTCGTTTCATTATCAGAATTTGATCCATTCAGTCCTATAGCATTTGGAAAGTCTAGAGGGGGGGAGAGAGATGCAGCGATCTCCCCGCAGCTGCATCTCTCCATTCAGAGACACTGAGCGTATTTAAGCATAAGATACAGCAGCATAACTTAAATGATTAGGCCTATTTAAAACTCCGACACGCCGACAGGGTCGGTCAGGATCTAATGTTAATTAATACTCTGTTCTTCTACACATCCAACAGGTCAGCTGTTGCACTCGCAGTCCAGGTTCATACAGTGAAACTGTTTGGAGTAAAGCAACCGTCCTGAGTTCATTATGTTTAGCAGCGCAGCAAAACTAAAACTGTAGGCTATCAATTTGACAGGACAGAGGAAACTGTCCAGCTACGTTTAGCTTCTGAAATATTTTTTAGACAGACAAGCGAGAAATTAATGGTTTAATTTCTATTCTAACTATCGATTCGAAGAAGGAAACCGGTTTAGGGAACGAGAAAAACAAGAAAAAACGGGAGGTTTATTACGTTTTTAATTCACATGAACAAAATAATTTGTTTATCCTGTTGTCAAACAAGTTGAATAGCTTTGCACGGAGGGTCCTGAGTCTAGTCTGCCGGAAAATAGAGGACGTCAGTTGAGTAGGCGGTCCTTCAGTGTGGCCCAGGACGCTGCTAAGAGACTGTGGCTACTTGCGGCCCGGACCACCTCTGAATGTGGTCTGAGTGACCGGATCTCAATCCGTCCTCAATGCGTCTTGGGTGCGTTTACACCTGTAGCCTACCTAGAACTGTCCACTTGTGATCGGATCACCCGAGACGGATGTTAATACCAGGTGTAAACAGGGCATACATCAGTATTGTGTGAACTCGTTTGGCAAGGGCTTGTATTTAAAGCACGTTACATGTGTAAACAAGTGTAAAAACATATGTAAAAGTTCAGCAATGCAGGTTTAAATAAAAAGTAACTGTGTGGTGTAAAAATGTGAGAAAGTAATGAAGTATTTTGGAGAGTGACATCAAAACATTATGAAAGAATATATTAATGAATGAATGAGAAATGCTCTCATGCTATAAACTTCCTGATCCGGGAAAGGTTTTACATACATCTCCTCACACAGTGTGACCGCAGCATGACTCATGATGGTGTGATGTTTGTGTTACGGTAAAGAGAGAGATGGGGAGGAGGACGGACCGCTGCAGTAATGACAGCATCATTAAACGAGTCCTCATCAGTAACCATGGAAGCTTACTCACAGCCGGAAAAACCTTGAGAGGCTTATTCTGAGCCTAATCAGTTGCAGCCACTGGAGGAAAACCATTATGAGCAATAGAGGATGACGTCATGTGATGAGTAGTTTGTAAAGAAGCTCGTTCTTCCTCTCAGACACAATAACCTCAGGCATCATTATCAGAACTTCTGCTGAATCACAGATGTGTATGTGTGCTTGCTTTTTTTTATCTGCTCTGCCTCTCTCTCACTTTCCTCCATCACCTCATTCTCCTCACTTCTTTGTTACTTTATTTGCTTTGTTATCTTTATCACAGAGAAAATGTATTAACAAGCCAGTGTGTTGGCATGTGAGTCTGAATAATATTACCATAATATTTAAAATATGGTGGATTGAGCTAAACAGGAGGTTTGTGAGTGGGTGGCTCACTGGATAAGAATTAAGGAGAGAGGATCCAAAAAAGTAAAACATGACCTGGATTTCCTTTATGCTCTTTCAAATCACCATGTGGGGAGTCACTATTGTGCCGTCTCAAGTAGCTTTGTCTGCTCGGCGGATTTTCTAATGAGGGGCTTTTGGAGGAGGATGACAGAGCGCTCTGCCTGCTCTGTCGAGGAGGAGGGGCATTTAAAGGGAATGAGCAACGCACTGTCCATGGATACGACTAATACTAGATCCCCCCTACTCAGATGCCCTGCTGGCAGCTTGGCAGCACCATTAGGACTGAGAAGGGTGGCATTAGTCTGAAACTCTCATTATGTCAGATACCCTGAAAACCTCTAATCTAGGCACCAAAATGATAGGGGTGGAATTAAACCAAACCGGGCAAGAATGCAGCAGAGATGTAATTCAGGGTATTCAAATCAGATTTGTTTGTACTTTATACTGAACAACTTTATTTAGAGAGCAAATGCTATGCTCAAATATGATTTCATTCTTTTAGAGAATATTTACATAAGGTAATAATTCATTATATTTTCATATAAATCGATTTCTATGTTGCAACTACTACTACTTACTACTTATTGCTACAACACATCACAAATCCTGGGAACTTTGTATTTTTATATGTATGCATTAGAAGAACTGAAAGAAGGGGGGAAGTCTGATATCTGCAGAAACACAAACTTCATAAACAGGAAATGCATTTAAAAATCTCACAGGACAGGCCTCACTCAGGGTAGAGGATGCTCACTAGTAAGAATTGCTGTGTATATAAATATAAATTACCCCTTTAGATATAAAATTGTCTTCTATTCTATACCTGAGTGGCATCCTAAAAAAAATGATTAAATACAGTTAACTGGTTGTCCCTCTGGTTAACATGTTATTATCATGAGACAGATGCATGACAGTTGGTCAATAAATCACTCAACCAAAAATGTGTGAAGAAGAAGGTCAGACAGGCAAATCTTAGAGGAGGTGATGTTTTTTCTCTGTTCATGTTAATAAATGGCTCCTTCATTTAAAAAAAAAATATATATTACTGGGTTTGGTATGTTGGATGTGTAATCATCTCCACTCATTGGAGAAACTGTTTCTGGAGGGAAATGTGTGTAATTGTTGTGAAATCATTAAGTGGATCAGTATTTACAGCCAGGCACAGTTGGCCTGTAGCAGGACTTTGTATACTGTATGTCACTCTATCGTTTCTGAGTTTATCTAGCTGCTTATGAAAAGTTTTCATATGCACCATGACAACTTTCTCAATACATAGAGGAGCAAGTAATTCTTCAGCTTAAATTAAAATATGAAAACGTCCTCCAGTTAAATCTGCAGTTATTCAGTTCACCAGAAGATGGACATATTTCACAAGACATACTCTATGTACTGAATGAGGACCACTAGAAAGATAAGAACACATTGTAGTCAAATCTAGTCTAATTTTATACTTGTCATTTCATTTTGGGGGATTTATTAGGCGGTTTTTAAAATCCTGTATCTGTTCATGGGAGATATTAAACTCAACATATGTTTGTGTGTGGATCAAAGGGTTATTTGCCAAAAAAGAGGTAAAAATATCTGTGAGGTCTGCCTACACACTGACTGTGAGAGGAAGCCCAAACAGGATTAGCAAAAAAGACCAACACGCTAATAGACAGTTGCATTGTTAAATTGTCACAACAATTTTCAGTAAGCACTGGATTTTCATGTCTTTTGTGGTCAATATGTACTTATAAATGCTGCTACTGCTGCTGCTTCTGCTCATAAAATGTCATCTACAAATAATAATCATACAGTGCAAGTAATAAGAAGCAGACATTGTGGCGTTGTTTTATGGACATCTAAAATGTCATATGTCTGCCATCTGCTGGATGAGTACCACATTACAACATTTATACCCCACTTCAGTTTGGAATGACTCCAAAGGCATAGTTGAGGTTTTTTTTTTTTCTTTTCACACAGTGTGGTAACAGTTACTCTGCCTCCACAGTGTCCATAAAAACTGAGCTAATGTCTGTACAATATTACTACACTGGCCTTTTTATCACACACTGAATTATTGCCTAAATTGATATATTGGAAATTAATCTTTGCATAATTATTCTGTTTTATATATATATATATATATATATATATATTGATAAATATGTACACTTTTTGGTTTCATGTATCAGCATCACTCTTCATAAGATAAACATATAGTGTTAATATCTGCAATAATTTACAGAGAAATGTTGTGGGTTACTTTGAGTCTGATCCAAGGAGAAAAGAACATAACTTGATGATTGATTATCAGAACTTTTGTGTTCCTCTAACAAAACATACTCTGTGCTACTTGTGTTTAAGTGTGTTTTGCTGTTGCTGTCTTGTTTACTAAACCTCTTTCCTCACTGCATTTAAAATGCTCTGACTTTCTTGTAAATCTGTATATTTGGATTTCAGTCTCTTGGAAGCACTTTCTTGCCAACCCTCTAAAATGGACACATCTACCTCCAAACAACAAAAACAAGTCTGGTTTCCTACATCGGCTTTCAAAATAAAAGCACAGGATCAGAATTACTTTACAGCAAATACCAAACACATGAAAATCTGTTTTGTTGTGGTGGAGTCTTTTTCCCCTATATATTTTCGTAGTTCTCCAAAGGAGTTGATGGATGTAACACACACACAGACACACAGACACACAGACACACAGACACACACACACACACACACACACACACACACACTAATAAAAACATAGCCAACAGATATAACTTCTCTTTGGGATCAGATTTGAATAATTCTTTATTTCAGATTTACATCATGTTCTCATTAGGGACTCGCTAATTTTCCCATTCTATTGTTGCTCCTTTTTGTTTCTTTTGAACTTGTGCAGTACAATATGCAGTGTTTTTCAATTTTGTTCCTGGGGCAACCCTGCCCTGCGTGTTTAGATGTCCCCCTGCTCCAACACACCTCATTGAAATGAATGGGTCGTTTTCAGGCTTCTGCAGAGCTTGATCTAGCTGATCATTTGAATCATGTATGTTGGAAGAGGGAAATATCTAAAACATGTAGGGCTGCCACAGGACCAGGATTGAAAAACACTGATATATATAATGATTAAAAGCTTTTACTTGAAGAAAGTTAAATTTGTTAATTTGTTTGGAAGTCAAATAAAATCACACAGGCTTGCATTACTATAAATATAATCAATAATTATATATTGGCCATAAAATAATATTAAATTCATAGCTCATTTATGCTTCTAAAAATAATACATTTGAAATATGATACAACAGTGTTTGATGGAAAAAGACAGAAGACGTGGTGCTTTATGGGATAATTTAATTTATAATTATTTGTGGGATCATCTCAGAATTTATTTGATCGCGTGGTCTAACACAAGCACTATTAATTTGAAACTTACCGGATGCCCCCCCTTTAAACTTTTTCCAGCTGGACACGCACGCACGCACAAAAAGCAGCGAGTGCGTGCTATGGTGGGAGAAGACGCGCGCGGACCCTCTGCGAGCTCGTTTGCCTGTGACTGACTGACCTGCGGCGGCGGCGTTAACCTTGTTACGAGAAGATGTCTGTGGACGAGGTGTTTGTTTTCCGGCCCTTCAAGCTCATCGCTCTGCTGTGCGTCTTCTTGGCGCTGTGTCTGGACGTGGTGGCTCTGCTGAGCCCAGCCTGGGTCACTGCCGACCATTTCTCCCTGTCTCTGTGGGAGTCCTGCTCCCAGTCCGAGGCTCGAGACCCGACGGAGGAGCCTGAGTGGAGCTGCTTCTCCACCCTCACATCTGGTAAGAAAAACACACTGAGTGCTTTGTTGTGTTGGACTTTTTGTCTTCACTGTTAGGAGACACAAACAAAAAACGTTATGATAAAGTAAAAAAAAACAAACAGATGTAGACCTTACATGAGTTTGAAAGTTGTAGTATTGCTAAAACTGTGGCAATAAAATACTTTTTCAGGAAAAAAAACTCAGACCTGTATTATCTTATATATACAAGCTTATTACTCTGTTACTGTTATGATGACATGTGTAGTAACTCTGCAAGTTGTTGAGATGGTTTCGCAGTAAACTGGCATGTTATCAGTGTCTTGTTTTCACGGTTTCTTATTTGTTGCAAATGCTGCACATCCTATGTTTGATTAAAAAAAAAAACAAAGAATCATTTGTTGTCTCTCTATAAGCAGAGTGGCAGCTCTGGCCACCATCATCTCCCAGTCATGGGTCATGGGAGTTTGTTTTAGTTGGATTTGTTGGTCTCTGTCCAGCAGCTGAGATATTCAGGGTTTCTCATGCTGATAAATGTCCCTCTCTTCATACCAGAGCAGTGACACGGAGTCATTACGACAAACACATTGTGATGCCAACAAAGTTTGACTCATAAGCAAATAGGATATGATTGAATTGGAATTTAATCCATGTAGACTCAATGGCATTTTGTTTTCAGGGTTGTTTTTTAAAGAAAAATCAGGTAACAAGGTGATAATGAATCAGTGTTGTGTATAAATGTTGATTATCATTATTTTTAGGTTAATAAAAAGTCAGTTTTTATGTGTAGGACAGGAAACTTGAAACATAAACATAATCCCTTTCGTGCATAAAGAGTTAACATGCTCCAACCACCAGAAGGTTTTTGAGTGGGTCTGAAGAGACACATTTAGCATCTTCCCCACCATCCACCTCACCAGGCCTGGACCCACCAGGTTGCCTTTTGTCCAGCAGAGAAGCCACATGACAGGAGTGTTTACGCCCCCAACCCCCTTCTTTTCCCCACCAGGGGAGGAAATCCGCATTAAATGTACCAGATTTACCAGCATTTGGCTGGTGGCTTGTACAGTAGCTTGGCTGATTATTAGCTGTAGCTTCATCTCTGACATTGAGGGCTAAAATAGCAGAAAAACACACACATTAAAGGCAAAAACCATTGTGTGTCCTTAGTGTTTGCCAAAAGTATAGTAACTTTGACTGAACATAAGGTGCTGTAAGAGTGACCTTTGATCCAATTTCACCACCAGCACACACACACACACACACTCTCTCACACACACACACACACACACACACACACACACACACACACACACAAACATAAACATACACACACACATGCAGGGCCACAAAGAATTTAAAGGAAACACTGACTGCTCTTCTGATATTGTGGAATGTGTTGGGCTGAATGGGAGGCGGGTTTGTCGCTTTTGAGTGTCTGCAGAGCTCATTAAAGCAACAGTGGAGGGGTGTGTGGTGAGGTTAAAGGGACAGTTCACCAAAAGGCAAAGCAGATTTCTTATGCATATACCTAAACCAAGATTATCTGTTGAGTGATGTAATCTGGTGGACCCAATCTCATTGAGCGATGCCCTTGTAGAAGAAGATACTTGTGTTTTGAGTACACTGTTTCGAAATCTTTTGAAGAGATGATTTTTATGAGTCAAAACCAAAATTATAACCACATAATGGACTAAAGATGGTAGAAGAAATATTCCCTGGAGAATATGGCTTCTTCTACTCGAGGCTGAATTAAATGGAGTTCAGATGTGTCAGTGGGGAAATGTTCCTTTTTTTTTTTACCATCCTGAAGATCAGGAGCTCAGCAGAGGGAGACACACCCAGTGACGATTGTTCGCCAAGCTTGTTATCTTCATCAAATGCTAATTCTCCTTTTCAGTGGAACCTTTTTGAGGTCAAGCTTTCTTCTGACACTGACACGAGGGACATCAAAGAGGGAATGCACAATGCAGGCAGGGATGGAAGAATGAAACGCTTTAAAATGTGTCGTGTAGGTCTTTTCAGGGATGAATCCTCTGACTTGCAGGAAGGGACTTTTTTTTTTAAACTTTTCCAGCAGTTTGTTTGGAGTAAATTGAACAAATGTGCCGTTTAAAAAGCCACCGTGGAAAATGCTGGCAGCCAAAGGAACTCCAGCTTCATCGACCAGAACCTCCAAGGAGACAGTACTGAACACACTGACTTACACATGATTTTTGCACCGCAAAAGCACTAAAGAAACCATTACTTGGCACCAACAATTCCACCAAAATAGAACAAAAGAAATCTTGGTGATTGCTTGATATTCATGTAAAAATCTACAGAAAGTAGAGCTGCATTGATTAGTCTATAAACAGAAATTTTACTATTGAAAAAACTCAAAATTCTCTGGTTTACCTTCTCAAATGTAAACATTTTCTGGTTTCTTTAGTGTTTTGGAATAAACTGAACATCTTTTGGTTTGTGGATAAAGGAAGACTTCTGAGGATGGCGCCTGGATGTTTGGGAAACAGTGATGGACGTTTTTCAACATTTTCTGACACTTTGTAGACTAATCGAGAAGAGAAAATAGTCAACAGATGAATTAATAAGGAAAATAATTGTTTAGTTGCAGCCCTAATATAGATACAATAAACAAAAATAAAATCTGAAAATGTCAGATATGTTTGTCAGTATAGGAGCATGAAGCAGATGATAGTACAGTTTTGTACTGAAGCTCAGCAACATGAAGATTTATTTTTAGTATGCTTTGCCCTCAAAATACTGTAAATTTGAAAATATGGACAATACTATGGCTTGAATGTCGTCATCTACAAGTTATCAGCTGTTAGTTTAAGATGAGTAAATGTATGTCTCTTCATGTTTTGAACCTGTAAACATGCATATATATATAATTATTTGTAATCAGGTACATTTTGCATATTTAATTTAACTACTGAGTTACTAATCAGGTTCTTTCTGTTGTATTCCTGATGGAGCCTGTCTGTCGTGCGGGTCAGAGTTCATTCTGCTCCACTCACTTCTCTCTGTGGGATTAGCTCTTGTTTTGTGTTTGTCAACACAGCGCTTCAATTCAACGGGGCTGTCCTGTTAATTGAGCTTTTGTTGGGATGCTCCTCTCTAACCTGCGTGTGTCCTGTCCTGCAGACTGGCAGATCGCCACCCTGGTGCTGCTTGGGGCCGGTGCCGTGTCGACTCTGGTGGCGTTCTTGGTGGCTCTCATTTCCCTCTGCAAAGGGACGCAGAGACGACACTACCGCACAGTGGCTGTGTTCCTCTTCACTGCAGGTACGTCTTTCTCGCCACCCTTCCTGCGAAAGTTCTGCAAGCTGCTGCGCTTTTTCCACCATGTAGGAATATTTATCCAATGTTCCAACACACCATGCTCATGCACATTTGGAAACAGGAAGGCGGTACATATGCATTCACCACAACCACAATCATTTCCATATAGACAGAGTTTTTTTGGTTTTTTTGTTCCAGTGCTCACATTAAATAGAAGGGTGCAGAGGGAAAGAAGCAGCTGAATGAGGCTTGTTGGTTGAGCTCACTTTTTCTGTGGTGGGGAGTCTCGAGGGCTACTGGCTCACGGGCCAAGAAAAAGCAGCCGCAGAATTTGCAGACTTACCAGCAAAAGTGAAGTCACTGAGGAGAAAAAAGCTGCCACAGATTCCTATGCCAGCACTGCCTTTTAGTTGGATTGTACTTCTCCTGTATTGCTCTGTGAGAAGGTCCTTTGGGTGAAACTAAATTTTGACACTGGTGGGGGAGGATCTATCTATAAAACATATCATTAAAATGAAAGGTTTGGATTTAGCAGCAGTCAAAGCACATTGTTCCTTATGCTGTACAGATACTGTAATAACTGACTCATAGCCTGTGCTTACTTTACTATTACAGTGATGAAACACTAACCACTCACCACTACTTAACCCGTGCCCAGTTCCAGTTTTGCCAGTTTCCACGATAAAATTGTATTATATAAAAAAACTCCTGTTATGCATCACAAATCCTCCCGCAGCTTTATGTCACACATGCCTGTAGACTAGTTTTTCTTACTTTAAATTCATAACCTCCTTAACGTGAGTCCTTGTGGCATCTCCATCATTTCAAAACCCACAGAAGTTTACTTTTAGGATCCCAGCTTTCTATTGATACCAAATATTTAAGCACGAACTATGTAGGTTAATGGCAAAATATATATAAAATGATGGAAAAGAGCTGGAACAAACAGATGTATAGATCTAAGTTTAAAGAGGGGAATGTGAGGTATTTTTGTCTTGTTCAGTCTATGAAAACATCAGCCATAAAGGACCACTGTGTGCAGTCGACTTAATGGCTGTACTGTTGACTGCTAGCCATTTACTGAAAAGCGTGGGAATGCTGTGTTATCCTTTCCTGTGTGTAATTGCTTAAAGAGCCTTGCGAGAATAAAGTCTCCATACAAGCACATAGGCCTCAGCCGAGCAGCAGCAGCAGCAGCAGAGGGGCTGGACTCTGTTAAATGCCCCTTGGCAGGACTGTGGCTGTGTGGTATTTATTTTCTGTCCAGAAATATGACCTCAGCAGGCTGCGAGCTCAGTCTGGGCTCCATCAACACCGCCGCATTCTTGGGCTGCCGTCGCTCCTCCCGCACACCCACCTCTCCGTCCTGTAGGAAGGAAAGGTGGAGCCATAGTCATACAAAATCCCTTCCCCAAGAGTCACCTAGCAGGCACGCAAAGGAACTATAGCGACTGGTTTGAGAATACGTGTTTGATGGCACACTCACACTGACGCAAACACATTCACCAGCTGGAGTTCATGAATGAGTTTAAGGAAGATGATTCACAACGATGGAAGCTTTAAAGTCATTTTCCTTATGTGATGTCAAGGCCAAAAGAAGAGTGACAATAGTTATAAATTGTTCCACATTTCACAATATTAAGGAACCACATGGGCTTTTGGGCTTTGGGTTGCGGAAATGCACAGGAACACTGAACGATGTTAAAGACAATCGCTGTCAGGGAGAAAAAGACAACCCACTTCCAAAGAGTCCTCAGTTTCCACTGAGCAAGAAACCCACAGGGAGGTGTGTCATTTAGAGGCTGTTTTCCTTAAAAAGCTTTTTCTTCTTTTTAGGGAAATGTCAGACTAGAGTTTATACTGAAATATATCGTGTTTTCTTGTTATTGTACTTTTGCGAGCATGTTTTGGTCCTCACTTTAAAAATGCTAATTAAAATTAAATTATTATTATATGCTGTTCAACAAAATGCATATTTTTCTATTATTTAAATACTACTACTAAAGTATTTGTATTATTTATACTACTTATACAAACTCCATCACTGCTACATTTTCCACTGCCACCACCCTTACTACTAATCCTACAACAACTAGTGCCACCATATAACATTTTTTGGTACTATGCTAGTACCAGTAGCTCTATAACTGTGAATACTGCAGGTTCTGCTTTTACCTTATGTTTTGTTGCACTTTAATCCTCTCTGCACATAATTTTAATATTTCCACAAATCAGTTTTACTCTTCAGTCTGGTCCTGCTTCTGTGAATAATCCTGCTTTTTCTGCCTCTTCATAATGCTACTTAATCTTTATTTGTTAGCTCTTCTTTTTCCGTTTTTCATCCTTCCTTTTAAAATAATCCTTATTCGCATTTGTCTCACCTTCCCTCACGTGAGTTAGGAGTATTTTTGTGCTTTTATCACAAGCATTTACTACAAAAAAGGCGTTATTCAAGTTAAAAACATGTGATGTGAATGACTTGTGTGAAAACGTTTGAATGCGAACGTACTGCTGTAAAGGCAGAAATTTTACAGGGTATGAAAAGAAGCCGAAGTACAAAAAAGGGAGTAAGAAGGTGCTTTTCAGTGTCTGCAAAGAGAACTGAGAGTCACTGAAGGTAACCAGAGATTAGTTATATAAAGCGATTATCTTCCTCAAGTCAGGGTTTCTGCTGCTTCAGATGATCTCATCATCAGTGAGCCCCTCTAAAGATTTTCCATGACACAATTACAATGTAAACTTTGAGTGGGTATTTTTGGAGCCTGTAGATTAGAACAGCAATTTGTCAAAACAGTCAAATGTAATTATACTTATCTAGTTACCATAGTTTCCATCCTTTTCTGTTGAACCTTTACATATTTAGTGTGACTTCTTAGTACCACAGTGTTCTTTACGCTACCATACCTCTAATAGATAAACCATCCATTGTGATTAAAATAACATACAGTGTACAAGAGCATGGAGGTGTAAATTGAATAATTTATTACTCTTGATTCATGTGATGCTTATAAAACAACTCTATATTCAGGATGAGTAATGACAGTGTTGTGAGTACTATTTATAACAATGGTGGAGCAATTGTAGTACTGGTAATATAGATAGTAGTAGTGGGATGTAGGGTTGATGTAGGGCTTCCACTAACGATTATTTTCATTTCATCTGCCAATTATTTTATCAATAAATTGACTACCCGTTTGGTCTATAAAATGTCAAAAAGTAGTAAAAATGACCATCACAAGTTCCTAAAGCCCAAGTCTTCAAATTGCTTGTTTTGTCCGACCACCAGTTCAAACCCCAAATATATTATGTTTACTGTCACATAAGACAAAGAAAAGCAGAGCATGTTTGGATGTTGCTTGAGAAATGATTTCAGTCATGAATTAGTTAACAAAAATTAAATTGCTCATTTAATTTTTTTTTTTTGATTTTCACTTTTGTAAGAAACAACATCTTATTTCTGATTTCTTTTGGTTCTAGTGGTTCTGCAGGCCTGCGCTCTGATCCTCTACCCGATCAAATTCATCGACGGAACGGTTCTGCAGAAATATCACGAGTTCAACTGGGGCTACGGGCTCGGCTGGGGAGCCACCATCTTCATGTTGGGCGGCGGGATCCTCTTCTGCCTGCGGACGGACATATACGAGGATGCAATGTACTGAGTCCCACTGCGACCCCCCCCCCCTCCCGCCGCTGGAAATACACACACAAACACACACACACTGACAAATTCCCATACAGGAGGTGTGCTGCATTTCTCCACTCTGCACACGGGCCAATGCGCATGTGAGCACAGACCGTATCTCTTTCTTCCTCTCGCTGTCTTGCCCTCTCTCTGTTATTTTTAGACAGGTTGTGAAGGCCTAATTTAGGCCAGGGCTGTATGAATAGGACCCTCACCCCCTCCTCCCAGGCAGCCAGCGGGTCCCTCAGCCCTGCCGGTATCGGGGTGAGGTGGCAAAGCTGAAGCGCGGAGAGCTTTCTGGACAGGCACGAGCCGCTGATGCTGGACGTTTCCACTGTGCGTTGACCTGGATCTCTATTGTTAGAGAAACAGAACAGTAGATTCTCAGCACAGACCTGAGTGTGCAGTGGCTGAACATTGAAAGGGATTGATTTACAGTACTCCCACATTTCCTTTTTTTTCTATTATTTTTGTAGCATTTCACAAGGACAAGCTTGTTTTTAATGTATTTATGGCATCATTTTCCACTTTATAAATATTGAAAATCTGAACTTCTCCCTCCATGTGTTCTAGCTGAAACATATCTAGTAATGCTAAGTCTTCTGGTATTAGAAGTGTAAATTAGTAAGCTTCGATATACTTGGGAGCTATCGAGTGTTTATAGTTTGTGTGGAAACTCACAGTAGTTTGTCTCAAATGAAGAATGTAAATTTGTACAAAGTATTTCTACATGAAGGAAAATCCCGAATAAACAACTGTAGTTTTGGGAACATTAGGAGTGTGAATTATTGTTGCAGACGTACTATGATGTCCCCAGTGGTTCAAAAACTCTTGACCTTTGACAAAAATGGTGCCCCCTTTTTGGACCGAACAGCAAAACACTTTTATTATACAGAGCACACATTCCTCAGAGAGAGCCACCCCAGTCTATTTAAAGTGGTACTATACTACCGGTTTGCTTGCTTGCAGCTAGTTGGTGTGTGATCACAAAAACCAACATAGTTTTGTATGCTAACCACAAGATATGATTGGCAATTAAACTTTACAACTGCATCTGAGAGATGCTTGTACATGTCCTGTATTATCTGGAACATTTTTACTACTGTCATGTTTATTTGTAATGGTTGAATGTGCTTGAAGACTTTCAAATTTACAGGTGCTTTTATCTGTGAAACAAAAATATTAAAAAACAATTTTATTTTGAGGTTTTTGATTGCAAATCAGTAGGTAGCCTTACATTTATTTATGTTTTTTGTTGAAGTATGCTCATAAAAGGCAAGTTTTAAAAGATCTTTACATTTTTTTTTTGCTTGTTTTGTGTAAAACAGAAGGCACTGCCACATTTAGGCAGTCTGTTGTGAAGTCTCCCTGTATACACTTCCTTTACCCCGCTGAGTCTGAACTGCAGCATCTGGTTAAAGAATCTCTGGAAAGGGAACATCTGCAAATAAACAATTTCAGTAACTGCAGCAGTGTGAAAACGCCCCAGCTGTGTGGGCAATATTTACACCAGAATCAACAGGTCAGAGGAAAAAAACCCAAATTACTGTATCATGTGAGATGCATGGCTTCTGTGAATAGTGTAATTGCGTGTCGAGTGTGTGAGGTGCCAGATCAGTGGCTGTCTTATAATAGCAGTGACCGCTTGAGAATCTTTGAAATGTGGTTTACTAGTTAAAGGTGATGTGGTTACATGACAGGCTGAAAGAGAGGGCTCACATCATACAGTTTCTAAAGCAAGACATAAATGTGATCAGGTAATGCCTGTTGTCCCTGGTTAAACATTTCTATCAGTGGAGAATACAAAGTGAAAGATTTGACTGTTTTGACACGTTGAATAAGTGAAACATTGACTCAGGACATTACAACTGAAAATACTGATATTTCCCTCTGGAGCAATATTTTAAAAACTTTCAGGAAACATGGAGACAACTTACAACATGCACAAAATATGCAGTTGCATTTCCTGAAGCAAGTTTTGGTGTGTTTTATTCGGTTTTTAAATTATGCACTCACTAAAATTGGTGTGTTGTGGAGGTGAAAGGTCAAAATGCCAGCGGTTCTTTATGCTCAGCACTCCACCCACACAGTTACAACTCTTCTTATGTTACATGTTTCTGCACAGTTAAGAGGTACATGAAGAAAAAAAAGTCCCACCCAGGACATTTTTCACTTTTAATGGTAAACTTAAGTACCAGCTGCTCATTTCCCCTGTGATCTGACTCTGTTTACTTTCTTCTGCTCGCACTTGCATTTACACCATGTTTGACCACACCCTCACTGTTGACTCTCTTCCACCACCTAGTGACCAAATCTTGATGGTATCCGGTGCTGTGAGAGCCATTAAAAGCACAAAAGCCAAAACAGGTTTTGTGATTCTTTCTCTCAGTTTAAGGCCGATATTTAAGCAGCAGATCCAAAATCTGTTTAGATGCACATTGTTGTGTTTATCTTGAGTCCGTCTACATGCTTTATAAAAATAAACAGGTGGAATGAGAAAATGTTTTTAAATCAGATATCTCTGATTCTATATATGCACAAGAAAAACACAAGACTCCAGCAAGACCTGAAACAACAAAACAAAATGGTTTTATTAAGTATATTATTAAATAATTATTAACTATTTTTTTTTAAAGGAATCATTTTTTCATGGTTGTGCAGCTGAGGACAATTCTGCTCTACTGCAGCTGTTGCTACACACTCTCAGCTCTGAATACTCTGAACATGACCACAGTCTTTCCCACTACTGCCAAGGATTACAACAATTTATTTGATATCAGCAGAGGAAACAAAACCAAGGCAAGAGAAAAGCTTTTTTTTTTTACTAGACAACACATTTATAGATGACTGATTGTGAATCTCATGCAGTGAGTTGTGTCTGTAGTGAAGATAATGTAGAGTTTTGGAGAACAGGCTGGCCCCTGGGGGCAGTAACCAGCTAGGCCCTGCACACTTTCACTCTGCAGGGACAGATTCCAGTTACTGAACCCGGGGGACAGAGACAAACATGCTGTGACACCTTGATGCCTGAGAAAGGAAATTATTATTTTAGTTATCTGATTATAACTATTTATAAAACTGCAAGTCTAAGATGTGAAATTATGAAATTATAAATGCAAACCTGAAGCTGTCCAGATCCTCCTCTGATCCTCAGTGGTGGACGTCTTCTGCAGACTACTGTCAGCAGACTAGTAAGGCAGATAAATGGACTGAAAAGCAACACCTGGCTATACATTACCTTCCTACCAGTCCTCTATCTAGCTTGGCCCCACCAAAATTACATATTAACCTGAGAAAAGTTACTCGCTTCTCCTCCACTATCACATTTTTGCTACCCTGCAGTTCCCTGGGTCCCATTGAACCCATGTACTGCTACTGTACTGAACACCGCATGGAAAACAAATCAATTAAATTACTCTTATGTGCCTTCTAAGAATCATTCTATCATTCAATAAGCTGCATACCATCCATTATCTTCTGTTTTGTCATGCAGCAAGGGTGCTTTGTGTGGACAAGATGCACAAAAGCCAGCATTATGCTGCACCCAAATTATCTGTGCAGTTACCGTTCAGCCATGACATAAAAATGAGGCATGTCAGACTGTTTGTGTGTGTGTTTGTGTGTGTGAATGCTTTATTAAAGTCTGTCTCGGTGATTCTCTACTGATAAATCATAAAAGTCGTCTTCTTACCAATTAGCAGCCAAATAAAGTAAAGAAGAGAGACGCAACTACCCACAGATACACATGTGCACCTGGATAGTCAAGTATGGACACGGCGACTTGGTGTGGGAAGCAGTCAGCTGCCTAAATGACCTTGTGGGTGTCAGTGAATGTTGGATCAAACACTAAAAAACAAAGATCAGCCTGGATCCAGATGGTTAACTTCCCAGCATGAAAGGAAGTATTATGCTACAGTATATTTAATAAATGCTTGTACTTAGTTTGGTGAGATCATCAGAATAGTGTAGTCTGTGTGCTGAGAGCTTACTTAAGCTTTATTGGCAGTGTTTTAATCCAACTCTGGTCTTCCTCCAGCAAATACCCACTCATAAAAGTAATGAGAATTCTGTATAATACATAACTAGAAGACCAGTGGCATCATAACTACTTCACTTCACTTACTCACATTCATATAACATCCCAATCAAAAGTTGAATTCAAAATATTGATAGTTTTTGTATGTTTTTACAAAATCATTAGTAGGTCAGGAAATATCAAAAAAACATGAATTACGTATATGAATGTAATGTGGTGGGTGTTATAGATTATCTGGACACTAGAGGGCAACAAGAGCTAAAATAAAGTGTCACCTATTCCTAACTACTATATATACACTCAAAAGTAGGTTGTCTACACAAGTAAATTAGGTAAAGAGAACAGAAGAAACCTGAATAAATTGGTGTGAGCAGCTTTGCCTTTAAAACAGCAGCAGTTCTTCTCGGTACACCTGCACACAGTTTTTCAAGGTACTTGGCGGGTCTTGGAGAACTTGCCACAGTTCTTCTGTGGATTTAGGTGTCCTAGTTGTTTCTGTCTCTTCATGTAATTTGGATGTTGTTGAGATCAGGGCTCTGTGGGAGCTGTACCATCTGTTGCAGGACCCCCTGTTCTTCCTGTGACTTACGAAAGAAGAAGAAGACTGCTACAGAATAAATTTGCATGCTGGATAATAATCTAAACATCTAAAGCACATACAACTTTTGCACAGAACTATATATATAAATGCGAAGGGGAGATATATATGTAATGAAATACAAAGGCTAGGATCAAGTGTGTCAACAGGCAAAAAGTGACATAACAAAAGTCAATATTGTCACTGAATTTTCAAACATCCTGGTTCTTTGCTTATAATCTATTTTGCCTTATACAGCTATTTCTGTCTACCTGCCAGAGAGATGCTACAGTTGAAAAAGACAATCATGCACATGTGAACAATACTTTGAATTCATAATATCTTGTTCTTCCTAAATGCTAAGCAGAGCTGGTGTTGCTTGAGGAAACCAAAAGGCAAGTGTGGCTCTTCAGAGTTAGAAATATGGAGCCATTTATATGAACTGTTTACTGTAGGGATGTTATCGACTTAATGTCTTAGTGTGTAAGTTTTCTATTTTATACAAATGCAGCTGTAATGGATAAATATGAAAATCAGAACAGAGCATTTAAGATTTATTATTCCAAAACAGCAAGTTGGCTTGTGGAGCCTTCTAATGGCACTAAATTAAAATCATTCATTGAACTTTTACTGATGGGTTGAAAGGCTGTAAAAACATAATGATTCTGTGAATATGAAAGAAAAGTTATGTTCAGAGCTATCTGATAAGACAACCACACAAACATTATGCTCAATGTGAAGCAGTGATTGTTATCATTGTTACTAAGAAGCATATGAGACAGATAAAACAAAGATTATGTGGAAGTGAAAGAATAGATATTAGCCAGTGCTTTTTTGTTGCCAGTCAGTGGAGTTCAACCAGGAGAGCAGATTATAATCATTTGCCTTGTCAAGATTATGCAAATCTCACATGCTATATTTTTATTGAAATGTTTTCGTTCTGAAAAATAAATTATCCTTAAACGTTCACTTCTGGAAACTCAGATATCTAATTGTTTCAATGAGGAAATATTCTGTCTTTCAATCCAAACCATACCAACTTTAATATGAGATAAACCTCCAGCACAATGTTTTATCTTGTCGAGAGCTGAGGAGAGGCAGATTTCAGCAAGTTCAGTTGATGATATTATCAGTCTTGGCTGCGGTCTCTCCTTTTGCACTGAAAAACACACTGTTAGCTGAGGTAGGAACTTTCATTGAGTCATTGGCAACTTAATATTCATTAATACATTGTCTTTAAATAATTTGCAAGACTACAGCTTATACTGGCTTCAAAAGTATACCTTATTTCAAAATAGGTCATAAAATGAAAGAACTTTTGAAGAAAAAAACAAACACTGCTGGTGTCCAGTGGCTTGTTAGATATTTTGTTTAAAGAAAAGTTATTATTGTAGCATGGGGATGCTTTTTTTTAATATATATATAACATATGAATACACGAAATACTGAGGTGAGGTATATCATATACCCAAAACCCCCATTAAAAAGTAAACCGTGTAATAAAAGGTGATTGTGGTTTAAATCCCGAAACTCTTACTGAGAGACAGCAAAAAATAACTTAAAGTAACAGCAGTTGAAGCATAGGTTGAAATTATTTTCATTATGAAGGCTGTGTTGCATCTCAGACCCCATTTAGAGCTCAAAATAGTCTCACAGGACATGAGAACATGAGAACCACATGTGATAAATTCATTTCTGCATTTCAGCTCCTTTTTATACCTCTGTATCCATATTTCTCTGTTTATTCTAAGTTATTAGGAACAGATATATAGTAGGTATATGGATGTAATGTAACATTAAAATTTACATTAGAGTATTGATAAAAAAGACACTTTTGTATGATGCATAGGGCTTACAAAAAGAAATATCGACATCTGACTGACTACCATTTAATACAATTTAATGTACACAAGTCACACGGGGGTGGGGGGGTGGAGTACATCTGGTGAAATATTTGATGTCACTGAGGCATTTTGGCATATTTTGAACAAAAATCAAGTTACAGAAACATTGTTTTGCAGTCATGTTGAGTTATAATTCAAAACATTCAAGACAAGAAGAAGAAATAGCTACAACTGGCAAGACGCTGTGGCTTTAAGGCCCTGAAACACCTATTTCTTCTGTATTAATCCATTTAATAAAAAAATTTCAAAAACCCCATTGGATTGCATGAAAAATTCATTATAAGACTTCACTGGCTTAAAGTTTCCAATAAAGACATATTAGAAAACCATTTTAGATCTGTTATTTATACAGACATGGTAATAAAATATTTGTTCTCTGAGCAAACTGTCAAGGGTTGAGGCCAAAGGTAAATAATTAAACCAAAAACATAAAACAGACTTCCATAAAAAGAATAATTTTACCATAACTTGAAATGACCCTGTGTTGACTATATCAACTGGCAAGAGATCTGGCAAATAATAAAACATAAAAAACAAATTCTCAAAGAATCAGTAATTGACCCTGACCACAACATCAGCAGAGTAATCAGCAAAGTAATACCTTCCAAATTAATCAACTGGCAAGTGTTTCGGCAAATACTAAATAATCAATGAAAATAACTACCATAACAAGTGTTACTTTTCTCCATAACATAGCATTTCCAGTTACCAGAACATCTCAAAATTGTTTAAATTAAATGTGAATAAAAAAGGCATGCGCAGTACAGTATTTTGGAATAATACTGTTTGTCTCTTTTTTTAATTGTTTTTTTTGTATATAACCCACTGTAGCCTTCAGTCTCATATGTACTATCTTCAGAAACATGTTAGCAGTGGTTTATAATCAGTTGATCACTGTGTGGCATCTTTTAAAGCTTCATTGTGTGATTTAAATCAAAGACACTGAAAAATGAAAGAGGTGAAGTGCAAAAGTAAAACATCTGTGAGTGGGGCCCTTGGAGAAAGATGCAGGTTCTGTTGTCTTTTTTAGGTCTCTGCCACTGAAAGAGCTGAATTTCTGGCAAACAAGGTGGTGAGAGAGTCCAGCTTCTTCACTTGCCTTGATCTCCTCCTGCAAAGGAAGCACAGTTGCGAGTGAGCGAAGCTTCTCCTTTCGTTGTATATCAGTGCATGTGCACACTTTACTGTATATTATCTGGGTGCTCATGTGTATACTCACACTTTGAGCACTGCCCACACACACAGCGACAGCACCAGTATGGTGATGATGGCAACAGCAGTATATACATACACAGGAACCATGTCCCATCCGGGTTCAGCAGGGGTTTGTTTCTCCTCTAAGACAGAAACACACACACATACATTCGTACATCAAGTCAGGTCTATTTACAGTTTATTTATAACTGTATATCACTTCATCACAAAAGCATCAATCAATGGAGCATATAAAGACAAGACAAGTCAATTAAAATCTTCATAACAAATAAGCATGAATACAATGTCCAAGCAAAGCTGAAGATCAATAATTATTTGGACATCTATCAAAAAACATAAGCAGTTCGGACACATTTTGTTGTGCTGAGTCTTTACTAGAGCATAATGTACAAGAAAAAAATTAGAAAATTAAAGCTTCTTATGAAGGTAAGTGCTGTCTATCTCTGAGTCCACTTCATACCCATCATTGTCTTCCCAAAACACTATGCATACAGTACACAGGACTGCGAGTTGTGAACTGTGAGTGTAAATCCTCATCAACATGTTTAAAGCTGAAAGTCAAAATATTAATGTCACAGTCATGGTAAAGAGCCAGAGAAGAAAATGTACCACTGTCCAAATATTTGCAGATTCCACTGCACAAAAATTACTCAGCTAAAGTAAACTAATCTCAAACACCTTAAACAGATTACATTCCAGTTTTGCATGATGCTTTATTTAGTTGGGGCCGAAAGGTAGCACGAAAGTGCGAGGAACCTATTGTTTTTGAAAGAATTATTATTATTCCCCTATGCCATTGTATTTTTGAGGGGCTTGGGATGCTCGAAAACTCACGAAAATTGGCACACACATCAGAACTGCCGAAAAGTTCTGTAGTGACTGGGCTCGGGCGTGGCTAGTGGGCTCCGTAGAACCCCAAAACGCAGGGCCACATTAGGATAAAGTTGCTTTGATGTTCATAAAATTCAGTGGGATCATTGCTCTCATCAATCTTGACATAATACTTTTTTTTTTTTTTTTTTAATTTGCCTGACAAGAAGTCAGCCATTTTAGATTACATTCAATTTTCTCTTTACAACACATTTGAGGCCTTTAGGATACACAAAAACTCACACAACTTTGTACCCATGTTCAAACTAGTAAGTATTTCGATCTGATATCACAATTAGGCATGAGCATGGCACATTGGCTCTATAGCGCCCCCTAATTACTTTTAGCATTTTGAGGTGCTAGGCGTGCTCAAAGACTCACAAAACTTTGCACATGCATCAGAAGTGGTGAAACTTGATATCTGATAAGGGTCTTGGGTTTGGGTGTGGCAAAATGGCTCAAGGGCGCCCTCTAGAAAATGTCAAAGTCAACGCCCCCACCTTTAATTATGACGTAGCTGTACGAAATTTGGCACACCAATGTTTCATCTCCAAACTTATGAAAAAAGCCTCTTGGAGCCATATCCTAAATCCAACAGGAAGTCAGCCATTTCAAATTTATTGTGCAGTTGTTTTGCAAAGTGAAGCCATTGACAGGTGTTGTACTTTAACAAACTCCTCCTAGAGAACTGACCCCAGCAATTTCAAATTTGGCAGGTGACATCTAAAGACCTTTGTGATGCTAAATTGTGAAGCTTTTGAGTTTTCATGGAACGCCGTTGACATGGTGTGCTGGTCAAGTTGCATGTTTCACCATGAAACAATAAGCTTTTGTAACTCCACAGGACTTTGTCCAATCTGCCCCAAATTTCTCATGTTTGATAAGAGTCCAGACCTTGAAAGATCTACATGTCAATATTCAGTCATAATCATAGCACTACCTACTGAAAACAGGAAGTCAGCCCTATGTGACAAACATCATCTGCTTTACATGAAATTTATACGGTGCAGTCCACTGGATACCCTGTGGTACAAGGTATCCAGTGGTTTAAGGGTAGTGGCAGCAACATCAGTATATCTTCTATGTATAGCATACGTAAGAGTAAATAGTACAGTGGATTGTATAATCTTTTTTGTTGTTTGTTAAAAAAAAAGTTCTGCTCTGTAAGAATCCAATTGGAATTTTTATTTTTTTCAGAGAAACATTTATGTGTGATTTGCTATATAACCAAATTTCTAAGTAGTCATAGCGCTGTACTATATCTATAACATTTCCATTAACAGTACAGATCAGAGTAAGGACATAAAAGCTCAGTGCTCTGGTGAAATGCACATATTTTGTCTTTTTGGAGAAAAGACCAAGATTTAAATTAATACAAGACGTCTGGAGGTCAGGCTGGACTGGACTGTAACATGGAGACCCAGATAGTATACGGATGTGGGCCTGAAATGGCCCACATGTAAAATAGCAAATATGGCCCAAATATCCAAAAATCAAATGTGGGCCTTTTTTGGTAGAGATGCAGTGCTCTCGCTAGATGTGGGCCAATTCTGGTTTATCTGGGTTGTTCTTGGTTGACATACAGTACTGCTATGGCTTTCTTATGGCCCAGATCTGGGAAACCGCCCATGCACCATCATTCTATCATTCCAGTATGTGGTCCGGATGAAAGTGCTGAAAGTGTTGGGTGTTGGCTGGATCTAGGCCACAGGAACTTTGCTATCTGGGGAAGATGTGGTTTGCAGAGCTGATGGCATTCAAGATGATATAATCAGCATAAACATGGACATTGCAGTGGAAAGTAAACATTATTTTTGTACAGGATAAACAGCAGGGGGCCCAATATGGATCCTTGTTTTATGTATAATGAAGGAGAATCACACATCGAGTTTGATCAAAATTTTTATTCTCTGAAAACAATGTGATATTTCAGTGCAGAATAACAATAAATGTTAATGATGTACAGATACATTCCTCAGTCTTGGTAGAAACAGGAATTTTAACAGTGAGTGAAGTCAGGGAACTGTCAAGAGATTTGGCAAATAGTGGGCCATTAAACATCAAAACAAATCCCAAAAGAAAAGGTTATTCCAGTGGACATGTGCATTCTGTTGACAAAAAACAACTGCTTGGCCCATATTGACCGCCCTTCCTCCCTCTCTCTGTACAATATATTTGAACGCTTCAGTGCACACAGCAGAACACAGCTGGCAGCTTTATCATCACCCAGAAATCAACTTGTCGTCCTACATTCTCAGAAAAAGCTTAATAAGAGTTGTCAAGTCAATATTCCTATCAGTTGTACCTTCATAATTACAGTTACGACAACAATGTTCCTTTAAAAAAGAACTTTTCACATTAGGCAATGAAGATTAAAATCCCACTCTTTACCAGGAGGGTGTAGACACAAAGACACAGTGTAGTTGTACTGTGTGAGTCACTAGTAGGCTCAGCAGTGCAATAAAGGCATGATTTCTTACTGGCTTCCCACTCATCTACACTGCCATTGTGTTTTATGGAGCCAAGTTGGAAGCACTGCTGCTGGAGATTTAACTCTTGTCTGTGCAGTGGTGGGAAAGTACTTTTTCTCCTGCATCATCTCACTGCCTCAGTCATTGTGTTGCCTTAAATAACTTCTGTATCTTTAGTTCAGGATGTATTTGTACACCAGTGGAGGCTGGTCCATAGAAGCAGAGGAGGTTGCTCCTCCTCTATTTTTTGAGAGGCAAGAGGGAGATCAAAATATTTAAAAAAGAATATTTGGTTGAAATAAACCATTACCAAATCTCAGTATTATTTTTAAAATATTTTTTCTCTCTTCTTTGGAAAAAATCCATCATTGAAATTCTGGTTAAAATGTTTCAACAGCGACACCTGCAGGGCAGGAGGAGAGAGAGCAGTGAAGTGCGAAGTGGTGGTGTGGGACAGTGGAGGACGGATGCCTGCTGTCCTCCGCAGGGCGGGATCTCTTACATCGATTTAATGTACTTCATTTTTTTTCATGCTAATCCATGATTGGCCAAGACACATAAAATGACAGCAACAACAGTTAGCTTCTTCTAGCAGCCTGAAGGACTCTTTATACATCCATGGAAGGACTGTTAAGAACTGTTGTTAAGCTAATGGTGAGAATGGATTTGGACTGTGCGGCGCAGCAGTGCCAGGACGCCACCGGGGAGGCTGGAGAGAGAAACAACCGGAGAAACAGCCAGGAGAGTTAGCTTGTTTGTCATTGTTGCTAATGATATCAGACTGGTTAACCAGCAGCCACAAAGTTCTGTTAACTAACATACAAGATGACCAACAGCTACAGATGGACGTTATGACATGGATACTTCATCTCCATGAAAGAAAGAAAGAAGACGTCAGATAACGTGAGTCAGATACAGCTTCTCTCTCTCTGTCTCTTTGGTTGCTAATTTCATCTCTGATGGTTAAATGTCTCTGTGGCTGTTGTGTGAATTTATCTCCTTAACCAGAATGCAGCAGAGATGATATAATGTGCTGTAGGTAGTTTGCGTGTTGAAGTTACAGTGAGCTGTCTGGACTCACTCATTCATTTGGAATTGATCCCGTTTTCAATTGAGTGGTTGCTCAGTCACCTGTTGATGTTGTGTGATTAGTGAATGAGTGTGCAGGAGGTCTGGCTGCTTGCTTATGACAATTTCTTCAGTTGGTTTTTAAGCTGAGTTGTACATTGAGTAATAAGCTTAAAGTAACTAGAATAACGAGTGTTAACATGTCATCTTTGTAGACTATATTTTGTATGTCATGCATATAGATAAGAGTGTGTAAGTCGCGTATTTGATACATGCATTAATACTTTCTGATGTGAACCTACACTTTTAGATCTGTGAATATTTTTAGTGTTCAGTCTTTCTTGTATTCAGCACTGATCTGAACCTGTATCAGATTATAAACTTTGTGGTACTTTATATATTTCTGTACACTAAGAAAATACATAGGATACAAATGTAAATCATGTGATATGTTGTCTGTGATATGTTTTGTTGTCTGACATGTTAACGCTCGTTATTCTAGTTACTTTAAGCTTATTACTCAATATACAACTCATCTTAAAAACCAACTGAAGAAATTGTCATAAGCCAGCAGCCACTCCTGCATACTCATTCACTAATCACACAACATCAACAGGTGACTGAGCAACCACTCAATTGAAAATGGGATCAATTCCAAATGAATGAGTGAGTCCAGACAGCTCACTGTAACTTCAACACGCAAACTACCTACAGCACATTATATCATCTCTGCTGCATTCTGGTTAAGGAGATAAATTCACACAACAAGAGAAGCTGTATCTGACTCACGTTATCTGACGTCCTCTTCTTTCTTTCATGGAGATGAAGTATTCATGTCATAACGTCCATTTGTAGCTGTTGGTCATCTTGTATGTTAGTTAACAGAACTTTGTGGCTGCTGCTTAACCAGTCTGATATCATTAGCAACAATGACAAACAAGCTAACTCTCCTGGTTGTTTCTGCGGTTGCTTCTTTCTCCAGCCTCCCCAGTGGCGTCCTGCCGCTGCTGTGCCGCACTCCAGATCCATTCTCCTGTTACCTTAACAACAGTTCTTAACAGTCCTTCCATGGATGTATAAAGAGTCCTTCAGGCTGCTACAAGAAGCTAACTGTTGCATTGGCTAACGCAAGGAGCTCTCTACTGCTCGTTATCTACTGCTGCTACTCTGCCTTACAATGAAGAGAATTGAAGATGAAATCTGGAAACTATCATTGGACCAACACAATGTCAATATTGCATTCTGGTTGTTGATTGGTTAGGGAGGATGTCCTCCCCTGGAGCATCATTTTATGTGTCTTGGCCAATTATAGATTAGCATGAAAAAAAATGAAGTACATTAAATCGATGTAAGAGATCCCACCCTGCGGAGGACAGCAGGCACCTGTCCTCCTCATGGATGTATTATAAGAACTGGATACTGGGCTAAAAATGGCCCCCATTCAGTCCTATAGGAATTGCTCGCCTGGCGCATATGCCAAAAAGTTTCTAGCTTCCGGGTTTGCTTCCGCGTTGTGCGGCCCACTGAATATGCGCAGTAGTGTTTCCCCCGCTGGCCCCGCCCACGAGCTCCCACTCGGCCCATAGACTTTACATTGTGATGATGTCACTGATTTTTAAATCACTTTTCTCGGCTTGAGGAAAGTTTTACAAACAAAAAACCTCCATGGATCAAAAGTTCATAATAGAAAGAGTCATCATCCTGTTGTCACAATAGAACATAATTTGAAGTTAATTTTATTGGTAAAATGACATTCTGAACATTCTGAACCACTGCACGGCTAAAATGAGCACTTCTTTCTTTAGAAACAATATGTATATGCTAATTGTATTTAAAGAAGCAGCCTTTTCACCACTCAGGAGTTTTGTTTTTGAAAGCAAATTGTTTTATGCCCCCCACCCCTCCAATTTCATCAGGTGGGGGACAATGATATAGTTTGATGCGGTTTGTTGTAGGATTCCATGTTGGTTTTCCTCCTGTCCTCTCCAAGTTTTTGAGTCACCAGCCACCACTATTGTACACGTTTGTAACCTAAACTATCAAAGACTTGTACCTTCATGGTTGATGAAATTTCACAGTATGCATCATTCTCATGAGGGCCTATAATGTGCCCTTACATCTATGAAAAATGTATTTCTTCAGCACAAAAATACAATAAACTAAGTCCATAAATTTAATGCAACACTCAACATACACTCAAATAAGAAAGATATTAAAATTAAATTTAAATAGAGAGCCTGTCCACAAGACAAGGCAAGATAATGCAAGGCAAGATAATGCATGATGCAGGTGCTAATTAAGTTGGTTGATGTTTTTTTTACATAGTACAAGTTAAATTAATCAAATTACCACAAATTAATTGATACAAAGTGCACCAGAGGCCTTTAAATCTGTATTTTGTTCAGGTCATCTGTGGCTGTAAAAAAGAAGAAAGAGAATTAGCACAAATTATGATTTTTATTTATTTGGTTTTTGTTGACCATGATGTTTTAATGCTGTCATTTTGTATAAAAAAATGTAATTGATTGTCAGTATATATGTATATTTATGGCTCTCAAAATTTTACAAAGTAAAATGAGTAAGGAGTGATATGGAGCAAAATGAACCCAAATTAAAGTTACCATGAGAACAGAAAGATAAACCATCTATTATATGTATTATATAAAATATAAGGATGTATCAATATGCAATTTATGTTTTACGGTAACATAAAAATAATAATAAGAAAAATGAAACTCACACTTTGATGACGACATCAGGGTCTTCCAACTAGGAATCCTTAAAGTGAGCGTGACTTGAGAGGACTTCTCGGTATGGCTTCAAATAGAAAAGCCTATGTTGCTTAGTTTGCAAATAGTACGATTGCTCAGGAATTTAAACCCATGATTCAATGAAAACTTCAGGCAACGTTTTTACAAATGTCTGTCTGGGAAACATAACTACATATAAAACACTGGTTAATTGGAAACAATCTCATGTGAACAGCCAGACAAGGAGCAGAGACTGGATGTCTGTATTGGTTAACTTTTTTGACTCTGTTTAACTGATTTCATGCTATGATATTTTCAGGTTTTCTTTTTAATGGATAGTATTATCACAAGACAATTCTGATGTTTTTATTATAATATTATGTAATAATATGGAACATTACCCGGATGGCATGTCTGAGGACTCCAGTCACTCCAAAAGCTTCTCTTTGCACAATACTTATGCAACCTGGACCGAACCCTGAAGCAGTTTCTCTCATTGTTGTGGATGGAGGGCAGAGTCAGGTTCGTCTGTTTGGTTAAAATCTGCTGCTGTCAATAAGAAAAAATAAGTAGAGAAATATAATTAAAAAAAATAGAAAGGCAAGTTTATGAATTAGCTTGTATATATAGTTGGTCATGTATGTCATTATACTTTATATTATACTGCATCGGACAAAGGATTTGTCTCCATACTTGTCCTGTTAGATCTTAGTGCCACATTCAACACAATTGACCATCAAATCCTTTTGCAGAGACTGGGACATTTAATTGGCATTAAAGGAACTGCATTAAGCTGTTTTAGCTCCTATTTATCAGACCGATTTCAGTTTGTACATGTTAATGATGAATCCTCCGTGAAGGCAAAAGTTAGACACGGAGTTCCACAAGGTTCTGTACTTGGACCAATCTATTCACCTTGTATATGCTTCCTTTAGGTAATATTATTAGGAAACACTCCATAAATTTTCATTGTTATGCAGATGATACCCAATTATATTTATCAATGAAGCCAGATGAAACCAATCAGTTAAACAAACTCCAAGCATGCCTTAAGGATATGAAGATCTGGATGACCTGCAATTTTCTACTATTAAACTCAGATAAAACTGAAGTTATTGTGCTTGGCCCTAAACACCTTAGAAACACATTATCTAATGATATAGCTACTCTGGATGGCATTACCCTGGCCTCCAGCACCACCGTAAGGAATCTGGGAGTTATCTTTGATCAGGATATGTCCTTTAACTCCCACATAAATCAAATCTCAAGGACTGCCTTTTTTCACTTACGTAATATTGCAAAAATCAGGCACATCCTGTCCCAAAAAGATGCAGAAAAACTAGTCCACGCATTTGTTACTTCTAGGCTGGATTATTGCAATTCCTTATTATCAGGCTGCCCTAACAAGTCTCTAAAGACTCTCCAGCTGGTCCAGAATGCAGCTGCACATGTACTGACTAAAACTAGAGAAAGAGATCACATTTCTCCCATTTTAGCTTCGCTATATTGGCTTCATGTAAAATCTAGAATAGAATTTAAAATCCTTCTCCTAACTTACAAAGCCCTTAATGGTCAGGCACCATCATATCTTGAAGAGCTCATAATACTGTATTAACCCACTAGAACACTGCGTTCCCAGAATGCAGGCTTACTGGTGGTTCCTACAGTCTTTAAAAGTAGTCCTTCACAGTCCTGTTGGCATCCTTCCCTGGCTGCTGCTGTGTCATTGTCATTGTTGTTATGATTGTTGTTATTCTCCCCCCCCCCCCTCCCTCTTTCTTTCTCTCTCTCAACCCAACCGGTCAAAGCAGATGGCCGCCCACCAAGAGCCGGGTTCTGCTTGAGGTTTCTACCCGTTAAAGGGGAGTTTTTCCTTACCACTGTCGCCAAGTGCTTGCTCATGGGGGAATTGTTGGGTCTCTGTAAATTAAAGAGTACGGTCTTGACCTGCTCTATGTGAAAAGTGCCTTGAGATGACTTTTGTTGTGATTTGACGCTATATAAATAAAAATTGATTGATTGATTGATTCATACTTCTCTAATGTCTCTGAACTTCATACAACTTCAAAAAGAAGGTCAAAAAATGCAGTGAGGAAAAAAAGCAAATCTGAAAACACTTCACCCTCAACTGCACTGTAAAAATGCACTATTATGCATGACAAATCTAATAAGAAATATTGAATTTTATGGTATGCAGGTGTGGGAACCCGCCGTCCAAAGCTGTGTTCATCTTGAAATAAGATAAATAAATATACAACGTTTTTGTTTTTCCGTTTTTTATGTGAAAAAATGGAAATCCACATACTTTTCCCCATTTTTGTCTTCTAATCAATAACTGGAAAATTAAACCAAAACCAGAAAAAAAAACTTGTCTTTCGCTTTGATCTATCTCTCTATCTATTGCAAGCATAGCCAATGACTGTGTTTTGTAGAGATGAAGTAGGGGCAGATAATATAGATATATAAAAGCTTTTGGTTTTGGTTTTATTTCTATTCCAATTGCCAATTTGAAGATGAAAACAGGAAAAGCGGTCGGTCAGGGTACTAAAGTACAATCCGTTTTCCCACTTTCCGTTTTTCTAATGTCCATGAACATTGAAAATCAAGTGGAACAAACTGGGAAAAACTGGTTGTTTTTTGGTTTGGTGTAACTTCCATTTTTCAATTTTCCCTTGCCAACTGAAGACCACAAATGACCGAAATTAATGAGGGTGAACCAGAAGTAAAATTGAACCGTTGAAATAAGTGAAAGGTGCGAGAACTTTACTGTCAGGAGAACAAAGACACTTTGTGAATGAACTGGTCGCCTGTAGCTTCAGATTAAGCTAAAGTTAGTTAGTTAGTGTGACATATAGTGATATTATTTTAGTTGAGTGGCATTAAATAATATTGTGGAAAGTGTTACCCACATTCTATTAATCCCTACCCAAATAAAGAGCATCTATACAGTGAAACAGCAGAGGTCCCAATCACCCACCATGACGGTTATAGCATTGACATGGTTGAAACTAATAATAATAATAATAATAATAACTTAAAAAGTACATTTCAAATTAAATCTACATTCCTCTATCACTACATGTGGCATTATTACATTTTATACTAAATTTACGAATCACACACTTCATTACAGAGCATCATTTATTAAGCAAAAGCCAAATTGGATTCCTACCTAAATTTAGAACCACTGACCATATTTTTACATTGCAGACACTAATTGATAATTATGTGCACAAAAATAATATACTTGCTTTGTGGATTTTCAAAAAGCCTTCGATTCAGTCTGACACAACGACCTTTTCTTTGAATTAATCGAAAGTGGTATTGAAGGAGACTATACAGTCTGATAAATTCCATATACTAATGGAAAATGATCAATTAAGACTGAAACAAAGAAAACATGTGGAGTAAAACAGGGCTGTAACTTTAGGCCCACACTATTTAATGTATATATGAATGAACTGGCAAAACAAATAGATAACTCCACTGCACCTGGAATAACAAGACACTGAAATGAAGTGTGTCCTTTATGCTGATGACCTGGTCCTGCTGTTCCCCACAAAAGAGGGGTTACAGCAACAGTTATCAGCTATAAGCTAACTACATCAAATGGTAACATTTATGTTTAACACTGTACATGGAGCCAATAAATACATAAATAAATAAACTAAACAAGACTGGACAAAAAGGGACAAACATCCCATTGAAATCCTTCATGCAGAGTTCTGCAAAAGTATCATCCAGGTGCAAAGAGTAGTGCTCCCAACTCTGCATGAATTAGGCCAATTTCGTTACTGTTCAATATTTAAAAAACAGGTCCTAAATTTCTGGATTCATGTTAAAACAAGTAACCCTCTCTCCTTTTCCCACAAAGCTCTACACTGCCAACAAGAGTTGAACTAACAATGGAGTCCCCTCTGCCTACTTGTCCTGACGCTGGGCAAAACCATCCACCATTCATATCTTTACACTAGGACCACCCCAGCTTCAGAAAACATGCACTCAGAAATTTGACCAAACCAAATTATGTTGAAAGAAAAAGAAAAGTACAGAGATTACTGGACAGAACTAACAAAATCACAGAACAAAATGGAGACATATGTAGCCCTAAACAAACAGTACACTGTGGAAACTTACTTATCTGATAAATAACTGAGGAGAACACAGACTTTAAGTATAGACCCACATATTATGAAGGATGTGTCCCACATAATTAATATTAAGATTTATGAATTAATAATTCATTTGTTGTATGTTTATATCTTATGTTACTCTTACCACCTTCCAGAACCCCTCTTGTTCACCATGCCCTTTTGAATTATTATTGTTTATTTTATTTATTGATGGTTACTATGATTATATAGTTTGTGTTAATATTCTTTGGAAACATTGTATTGTATGCAGTCAGGCCAATAAAGCCAATTGAATTGAACTGATCTTAATCTTTAATGTTATTTCTCTTCCACAATTGACCTACATCTAGGGGCTGTTATGTAGACACAGCCCTTTAAATGGAGTTTCTAATATTTTAGACCAGAACTAGGCTGCGACACAGCCTCATTGGTCTGGTTTCATGTTTGTATTTGTTCAATGTTAGTTCATTTAAAAATAAACATTATTGTTATTCCTTTTCAGACTGTTTGGTCTCCCCTTTTTGTTGTGGTCATCACAAGCCTGGCCATAACACCAGTAACTAAAACTGCTACACACTACATTTTGAATCTATCATTATTGTGCAACTTAAAGAGTGTAACTTTTATGAATAAACTGATTGTGTTTTTATCTATTTCCAGGGTTCCCACAGGGCATGGAAAATCTGGAAAGCTATGGAACTTAAAAGCATGCATTCCAGACACAGGAATTGTGGGATTTTAACAAATACATTGATTTAATCTCGAATATCAGGGTATTTAATGTTTTGGAAACTTCTGTTCTAATGTGAAATAAAATATTACACAGACTTTTTTGCATTCATCACCTAAACAATACAAGTTGCACATAGAAACGGAATATTAGGCTGGGAGGTGCTGCATATTGCACTGACGATACTCCTTCTGTAGAGTCTACCGTAGAGGCTATTAATGCACAAAAATAACTACATTATACGTAGTTACAATTATTTTGCTGTTAATGATAATATAAATAGCCTAAAAGCCTGCCTATTGCAAATCAATACGATAATGATCAATACTGCTTTGGCAGACTTATAAAGTCCAGAATCGAGGTTGTGGTGTAAGCTACCAACAATGAACGATAGCTATAAAATTGAACATTAACTTGACCATGTCGAAGACTATGAAGTTATTTATCTATTTAAGCCCATTCAAACAAAAAAGCCACAGAACCTCTGAGAAAATGAATCCAGCTAGCACAGTGGTTTGTTAACAAAACAAGCTCAACCATACCAACAACATTTTTCCATCAGGTCCCTCTTGATTGTGTTCCACCTCCCATTCTAAACAGGTTCCAGGAATCTTCCCAACGGAATACTCCCAGTTAATTTCCATCTGTGTGTTGGGACCTGTTTGTAAATGCAGCTTCTCTGTGGTTTCAGGCTTCACTGCAGAAACATTAAAACAGTGAAGAAGATTACAGATTCTAACAGGAAGACAGACAACACATTTTAAGAGATCACAGCGGCACAGGTATTGGCCCCAAACACAGAGTCAAAACATGGGGGCAGTGATTATAATGCCCTCACTTGAAAGTGAAGGAACATGTTACGGTTAAAGGCTAATATGTATATACCGTGGTTTTGGATTTGCAGGGAGATGTATGTTGGTTTCAGGGGCCCTTCAGGAGAGGAGCCATTTACACACAAGTTGATATCAGTGAAATCTGGGAGAGGTGTCCCTGTAAAGTCGCAGCCACTTCTGACTCCATTTGAAATGCTGTATTTTGGGCATTCCTCTGTTTGTTCCAATTTCTTGTGCCTGGGGAAGAGACATGCCAGATAACACACTGTTTATATGGGTGCTATCTATCCATCTACACAGTTTTGCTCTGAGTTGATTAGGTTTAAAGACTGGCTGTATATTTACTATCACTTGTGGTGCTTAAAACTTAAGATTGGAAATATTCAACAACACTCTCTTCCACAGAAAGCAAGACAGCCTGCAGGCATTTGCATCAAGCTAACTCATACCAGACATCACTGGGTTTTATTTGCAACACTATGTATTTACCTTTGCTTGTCTCAGGCATGAGTGTGTTGGTTATGTGCACGTGTTGACAACTGCAAGGTGACTTTGAGTGAACAGTTTCGTATCATGATTTTAAGAGAGATTGCTGGTAAGATATTTTTACGTCATAAGAGGAAACAAGTGCAGTTCTCTTGCACTGATTGTCAGTTAAGTGGTCTACCTCAAGTAAAAAAAAAGAATTGTGTTTATTTCCCTGAAACAAGCTCAGGGAAAAGGCTAGTGGTGAAAAGGGCAAAAAAAAAAAAAAAAAAAAAAAACTGCTGACATATTTCTGCATCAAACTTTCATCAGAACTTCTTCCAGACTTTCAGGTGCAATTGTTTTCCTATTGATTGCATGGCATGTCCTATAAAAAGAGCGTCAGCGGTACTGCTGAGGCTGATGGGAATGTCGTTAATTTTTGCAGATATTTGGCTCTAGATGAAAAGTCAGTAGATCACCAAACTTATTACAATCTACCCAGTAGGGCATGTGAATGTCTCTACTAAATTACATTGCAATCCATCATTTCAATAAGGGATCACTAAAGTCACTGGAGTTCACACTCTGGGAACCATCAATGTCAGTGTAGCATTTCACAGGAATCTATGCAATAGTAGTGGAAGTAGCCTAGTTGTTTGTTGTTTGATAGATATATTTTCTTGACCAAAGTGGTTGACAGACTGAACTCTGTTGATGGGGCTAAAATTGTCTTTATTGGGTATTTGACGTACCAGAAATATAGAGTTTGCTGTGAGTCGGCCGGCATCTTTTGGCTTATGCCCCAATTGCACTTCATGTACTCCATGTTATGGAACACACACACAAAATCCTCAACTGCAGTACCCACGAGGCCTAGCGGTAGAAGGGTGAATAAAACAAATAAGTATCAATTCATACATTTTCCAAAACGTCCTGGATCTTGTTAATATCTCTTTTAGATTTCTTAGCAACACATGACATATAAAACCTTCAGGACAGACCTGTGCTGGGGGGTTTCTGCACCAGTTCAGTGTAGCTTGTGCTCTTGATCAAAGTGCCATTGGTGCAGGGTCCATTCAGCAAGGTGTACGCTCTCACTCTAACGTCTTTCATCAGATCAAACTGGGCCGTGTATGTCCTCCAAACTGTCCTGATGGCCTGTCAATTCAGAAACATAACACCATAATTCAGATCACAGTTTACAGTTCACATGTCAGTGAGTTTACTTCAACTTTTACTATAAACAGAGCTGCTTGTAGACAGTTTATAGTCTTCTAAACTATAATTTCCATGAGATATATCGCTCTAAGAAAACTGACTCTGTGCTTCCCTGTATGCTTATCTTCAAAGTTGATTACTGTCATCAATAAAGAAATGTGATGCCTCAGTTGTTAACGTGAGTAGATCATGTCCTAATTTCAAATATGTGAGAAACCTTTTCTACCCTGCCAGTAAAAAATGCACTATTTGAATACATTAAATTGTGACTGAGCTGGGCTGAGATGACTGAAAAAAATTATATTCATTTTCAGTAAGTCAGTGTTTAGTCAGTTTAACCTCCCAAAAGAAAAAAAAACAAATTATTAGCAGAGAAGAGAAGTTCAACCCTGCTTTTCAGGGGTGAACTTAAATGGAATATTCTCCTAGAATCAAGAAGCCTCCACAGTATGTAAAACTGAGCCAATATGAACCTGTTCTCTTCCAAACAAAACATACTTGCATGATATATTGAAAGCCATATGAAGATGTACAAACATGAATAGCTCTTAGGGATAAAGGCTACAGAACTGAATTAACCTTTGGCAGATTTCCACTCTATTGCGTTGCGCTGGAGCGCTGCACCTGCTGGTATTTCAATAATTCCAGACAGATTAAGGACTAAACTTACAATTTCTACAGAACTAGTCTCCTTTAATGACTCCACATTGTAAAGATCCATAATAACAGGGATGCAGTACATCATCTAAAGTGACAGATTTCTCAAATATAACTTCAACATGTAAGATTTACATATTTAATCAGGGTCGTTTGAAGCAAGTTCAATAAAGACATCAAAATCCATCCAGCCTGGATCTCATATAGTACATATATGATATGCAATGATGGCATGACAATACTAATATTAATTGCCTAATTAGCATAACTGATTATGTTAATTACATAATAATTATAAGCACTTACAGTCCAGCTGTTCTTGTATGTGTCGAAGTACTCTAGCTGATACAGTTTCGGGCACTCTGACCTATTGATCAAGCTGGCTGGGGGGCTCCATGTAATCTCCAGACGTCCAAGATGACCAGGATCTAATATTGCAAGGTCCTCAGGAGGATCAACTGCAAAATATTTATTTACAGAGGTTGGATCTACAGTACTGTGCAAAAGTTTTAGGTGCCCTAGATGTTTAGATTCTTATCTATTATGCAGTACTATCAGGGAGGTGTCTGATCGATCCCAAATTTATTCATGACATGACAATGACCCCAAGCATACAGCTAGAGTCATAAAGAACTGTTTTCAGCAACAAGAAGAATGATGAGTCCTGCAACAGATGGTATGGTATGGCCCCCACGGAACCCTGATCTCAACATCATAGAGTCAATCTGGGATTACACGAAGAAGCACCTGATATGGCCTAAATAATAAATCCACAGAAGAACATTCTTTCTCCAGGATGGTTACAACAACCTACCTGCAAGTTACCATGAAAAACTGTGTTAACGTGTACTGAGGAGAACTGCTGCTGTTTTAAAGGCAAAGCTGCTCACAGCAAATATTGATTTCATTTAGGTTTCTGCTGTTTACTCAACTTCGTAAAAAGTTAATTGATAAATTAAAAGAATTTATAGCAATATTTTTGTAAGCATTCTCACTTTACTTTTAGTGCCTAAAACTTTTGAACAGTACTGTATATCTAAAGTCCTTTTTTAATATGAATGTTAAATCAATGATCAATTACATATAACATAGGCTCATACATTGCAACATCTCAGCCGGACCATCTGAATCTGCCCCAAATAAAAATACATTGGATTTCTCTGGGCCATAAGGGTAAAACTTCTGATAATTTGTGCTCATAAATGACATATTGTCTTGAATCCACCACATGTTCAAGCAAAAACGTTGAGTTGCCAACTAACACCTCGTTTCGTGTCAAAGTTGGCATAGCCTGTCTTTTTATTTCCTGCCTGCAGGCAATAGTGGCAAACCCAGTGTCTACAGACCACATGAAAGCATTTTGCCTGGTTTCCAAGTCAGATTAAAGAACTATTCCGATCGGTCCCTGGGTTTCCAGTTACAGTTCCTAACAGTTGGAAAACTGGCATGCGATTATAAGTAATGAAATCTGGACTCACCTGAAAGTTCATTGCAATGCATACCCATCCTCCAGTTTATTAATAGCAGCATCAGAGCAGCATGGTAAATCAACAAGTATTTACTCGCCATATGCACGTTTATAACCGAGACTGTGAAAGTAAATACAGATGGCAGACGCTGTAAAACTGACAACACTAAAAATGGACTAAAAATGTTTAGACTACAATGTTCAGAGCTGCACTTTGTGAGCGCACTTTAACTTCTTTACATCAAATCTAATAATAACTTAGGGAAAAACAAAATTGAAAACATCACAAAAAAGTCTATAAATATCTGCAAAATACTTTCAGAATGACTTTTTCCTGGTGGTATATAATCAAAATAAAAATCATGTTGAATCAAATACTGTTAAAGGGAGAGAAAGCTGTCAGACTTACGCTGAATGTGAGTGAGCGTTTTCCTCCTGCGGCAGGTTTAGCGGAGTTCAGTAGACTGACACAGCGTGGGTGGGATTTTCTTAAACACGTGGAAGAGATAAAAGATAAATAAACGTAATCGGGAGTGTCTACTTTCTCGGATATATCGAACCAATCGGACAGTAATAATTCCGTATATAGAGGTTTTTTTGTGATGATGAGAGGAAGGGGAAGATGAAATCAGGGAAAGTCCGCGTTTTCACTTGTAATTGTGTTGTTGGCTCCAGCCCCACAACATTCTAGCGAAATTCTCCGTAACCCTGGTCACACTAATGCTTTAGTGCCATAAAAAATATTTACATATTTCTCAAAGATTTCCTGTCATATGCCTATAAGAAATACTATCAATGTCGTGTATTATCATTAAATGATGTAAATAACTGGTAACTGTCCTTGGTTATCACGTTTTCTTCCATTGAACCAGTAAAACTAGTTTACTTGTACTGTGCCTTACTCATTTCCATGGAAATAGTACATACAGACAAGTGCTTCATGTGACACAACATGAGTCAACACCTTGACGTCTGCCAGAAAGGATATGAGGGATAACGTCACAGCTGCCCCACACAAAGCACTCCGACTGTTACTAACAGCAAGAAGGACCTGATCCCTCACCGGCTTCCCACCCGCTCAGGATAGTAGAGAGGTTCTTGAACTTGAGCTTGAACTTGAACAGAGCTACGATGATTAGTTGATTAATTGATTTGTCGATTGGCAGAAAATTTATATCCAACTATTTTGATGATGGAAGAAAAAAATAGAAATATTCTCTTGTTAGTGCTTCTTAAATGTCAATATTTTATTTTATTTGTTCATATTTTCTGGTTTCTTTCTTCCTCTATTATAGATAACTGAATATCTTTGGACTATAGACTGTTGATCAAGACAAAACAAGACATTTGAGGTTACACCTCACCTTTGTGAAACACTGATTGATATTTTTCACCATTGTCTGACATTTTATAGACCAAACAACTTATTGATTATTTAAGAAAATAATCAACAGATTAATTGATAAGGAAAATAATCACTATTTGGAGCCCTAAACTTGAACTTTTTCCCTGCATGACATTGGCACCTGAAAATGCTCAATTTAAAATCTTCTAGATATTTTATATAAAAAAATATTTTATGGGTCAAAGTTCAGGAGGATGTGGGTCACTGCGAGGTAGTACATAATGTAGGCTGCATCCCAATTTAGGGGCCAAATCTATCCAAAGGATCCAGAACACAAAGCTGTGCCCCCTCCCCTGATGAAACAGCCTATTGGTTAAAAGACTAAAACTAGGGCTATGTTTCAGCAGCAGACTCATAATGTAAAAAATGATATATTATGGTAAAAAGACAAATGCAATACAAGTAAATTTGATGTGTGCTGAAAAAAATTAAATGTTACTCTGTAAATCATAATATTAACTTTGACTGATTTTTAAAACTATTCAAAATATCAAATTATGTAACACTCCACATGCTGAACTGATGTGAAGCACTTAAAACACCAAAGACTACAAAAGTTTTTCATACATGATCAAATTAAATATTTTGATATTATCAAAAAGAAAATAAGTATTCATCTGCAGAAGTTAATATTGACAATATGCTGATATTTACTTGAAGGAAAAATGAGAAACAACTGAAGTTTGAAACTTTTTCTGCATCAAAAAGCCACCCTAATCAAATAATGTGCAACAGTGAGTGATGAAAAAGGCCTGAACACTGACTCCAAACCACAAGTTTGTTTATATAAATATGGTAAATCAAGGGTTCAAATCCATCTGGTCCTGTTTCAGCAGTTTGTATTCAGTCTGATATCTTGTTAGGATTGCTGTTTAAGTATCAAGAGGTTCGGTATTTAAAGCCTGCTTTTAAGACAGTGATTCATTCTGATTATAATGTAATGAATGTGCTACAGCATTAGGCTAAGAGCTGCTGACGCTGCTGAAAAAGACAGCGTGTTTTTCTATTTCCTCAGCATAAAGTGTGAAATCAAACATAATGTTGGTAAAGCATATACAGTATGAGGGTGTGGTCAAGCGTAAAGATAATTCAAAGTGTCACAGTTCAGGTAACTGTGGACAGCAGTAACCAAATAAGCAGATATGATTCAGTCACTGTTCATTAGGTCAGTGGTCAAATAACAGGCAGTTGGCAGCATACTGTAAGGCAGAACAAGTAAGCAAGTACAAATGGCATTGACTACAAGCAGACAGGACTGCTCAGGAAGTTTGTCAGGAGTTTAGAGAGACTGAACCACTTGGGAAGGAAGCCATGAGTTAGAAGAAACAGCTTGAGTTACAGACAGGTTTGACTGCACGGGATCACATCTCAGCAGCTATAGAGATGCTTAGAACAGCCTGGAGGCCAGGGAATGATTCGGGAGGGGAAACCCAGAAGAAAGAAGTTGGATATGTCTCAACAAAAACACATAAAAATCACACTTGGAAAACTTGGACTCTGGCTGAGAGGGGATGAATGCAGGAGGTCTGGACTTGGAGGAGGAACTACAGGTTGAGGAAGAAACAGACTACACGGGGGAAGAAGGAACAAACAAGATAAAATGAAAAATAGACAAAGGGTGTGAGCAGAGATTTGGGACCTGTCCTTACCAATATTAAGGTGTTGCTGAATCGTCCACGGAAAGAGTGCAGAGTTGCCAGGTGTGTGTGTCTTCTGTAAAAAAAAAAAAAAAAAAAAAAAAAGCACTATTGTGATAAAGAGTGAAAGAGCAGGATATGGGCGGATACCTGACTTCTATTGTTGAGTAGTTAGGTAGAATAAAATGGAAAAAATAAGGGAAAAATTTGTGATACACGTCCGGTTTCAGGCAAGTCAGCAAATACATAGTAAAGTAAAGTAAACATTTTGCTGAGTTAGACTCTTAATGTTTGCGCATACCTGCATATGAAAGCAAAAGAGATAGATAACAAGTGCACATATACTATTATTTTGGCTGTCTGACAAAAAATCTCCCAACCAAAGTTAAAACCAAACCTACGCCCTTGATAAAGAAAAATATCAGCAGGAACCCAGGATTTTGAGCATGTGTGTGCTTGTGTGTTTACTGAAGACAATTGTATGGACTAAAACAAAAGGAGTCCTATTCAAACCTCTACCTCACACCTGTTCAAACAAAATAAAAAACATTCCTACAATCTGTTTTGTCTTGCATGTTGACCTGATACTTCCAAGAAAGCCTGTTTTGGGATAGTCATTAATTCCAGTCATTTTATGACTTCATGAACAGCTGCATTCCCACCGTTAATTACCAGAGCAGTAGAAGATGAAGCCTTAGGTGGCGCATGCAATAAAGATAGAACAGACTGACAAACAAACAATTCGTCTTTATTTTATATTGACCACGTTTGTTTTTTTAAGAAATCCCTGGAATTTATACAGATGATATGTACAAAGGTTCAGCTCCGGTCATTCTGTGTTCTTGCATGCATTTGACTTGTTTTAAAATACAAAATGCTTATATACATGAAGAATTTTCTCGGCAGTGTAGTATTTAGGCATGACTCACTGTTTCAATTTTTTTTTTTTTTTTGGGGATGAGATGAGAACCGTTAAAAACAGCACAACAGAGTAAAAACAAACATCCATACAGCAGTTGTGACCAGTTACAGAGATGGGTAGGCTGTAAGGCAAAAAAAAATGCATGTACGCAGAGGATAATTGCAGTGGATTTACAAAATGTGGATCAGCACCACTACAGCATCTGTAGAAAATTATCTGCCAGTTTGACTCTCCATGATCATCACTAAAAAGCAAAATGAAGAACATTCTGTGCGTTGCGCTTGCTCAGCAACATACAAACCTGCTTCCAGGCCTCTTAAAATACTTTCCATACAGGATATTGATTAATCTAATCTGTACTACTGAACAACAGAATGATGAAGAACTGGGTAGAACTGTTCTTGGTGTATGACAGCGTGCTCACAGGTGCTAACACACACATTAATGTCTGAAAATCACAATCAGCTGTTACTTTTCACCAATAGAAGAGAGTTATCAGTCGGTACAATAATTCCTCCAGTTCATACTGGACCTGATGATATCTTTTTTTGATAGGATTCCACAGTTAGAGATGGGGCACAAAATCCAGTACTCTATCTTTCAAGTTAACCAAAGCTGATATGAGGCTTAAATCAGTCTGAGTTTGCCAAATCAAGTGCATATCTTCCAAAGATACAGCATTAGGAAACACAGGAAATTCCTTTTTCATGTCAATATCTGTCTGCAACAACTGAACTATACAGATATCAAAAGAGGGAGCGCAAAGTCACACTCATTGCATTAGAGTTGCACATAAGTGTGTGCAACTAAAACATTACATATTAATTTGCATTGTAACATGCAGTGGTGTAACGTAACAAAGTAATAATACTTCAATACAGTACTTAAGTATTTTTTAGGAGCATCTGTACTTACTTGAGTTTTTATATTTCTGTCAACTTTTACTTTTACTCCACTTCATTTCCTAAATAAAATGTGTACTTTTACTCCGATACATTTTCTTTAAACATCTTCATTACTTGATAACTACAAAATCAAATTGGAGGAAATTTGGTAATCTAAAGGCCCTTTCAGACAACTGCACCACTGTGCTCTGAAACCCATTTCCAATGGCTTGCACCGTACCACGGTAGTGTGTCACTGCATCGAGCGCTGTGCTACACCCGCGCCTTGCTCGACGAGCTCATGGAGGGGTAGCGCCTGGGTGCTGCATGTTGTGACAAATACCTGCATGACCAATAGAAACAAGGCAGCCAGCCAGGCATGGAAGGCAAAATGGAGGAAAAGCTAATATTGTGTGTGTCTGAATTCCCTGAATTGTACAACACAAGTTTACTCTCATGTCAAGACCTCGGGAGGAAAGCCCTATCTTGGAAACATGTTTCCAACCAGATGTGTCCTTGTTGCTGGCAACAACAAAATGACGTAATCCTGCTAGAAGATTTGAAAACTCTGCCTATTTTGCTCTGTCCTCCAAAACTTCCCCCGAACACAGATGCACATGGAACCCAGTGGCAAGCCCAGCTCAAATCACATTGTGTCTGAAAGGGCCATAATGATGTTGGAACACGGACTGCGAGCAAGCAGGTTTAGTGAATCAGTGTTCCTAGCTTGCAAGTTAGATCATTGGTTAATCACGTTAATGGGCAAACAAGTGCCCTCAAAGCCATGGTTAAGCTGTGACAAACAACAGTGGTGCCGAAGACAAACACCTGTGGCCATATTTGCAAGAAATGTTTTATCATATTGGAGTGAAAGGTTCTTCGTACCGGATGAAATGTCTCTTATGTTTATCCAAAGATACTGAAATATTGGCCTTTAAACTCTCTTAGGTTTTACTTTCAATTCCATCAAAATTAGGTGGTTGTAGGCTAGAGATTTTGTGAAGGAACTGCTGCCTAATGCAAAAATTATGTCACGGCAGGACCCTGCGCTCCATGATTGATGATGTCTCCAAGGGAGTGAAGGCCATGAAGGGAGTTGACCATATCACCACCACCACTGATTTCTGGTCTGTCAGAAGGTGGAGCTTTATTGGTGTTACTACCCACTGGATTGAGCCTGACAGTCTCAAAAAATGCTCAGCAGCCTTTAAACAAGCACAGGGGTTTGCACACATTGTGTTGACAAGTGCCCCAAATGACATCCATTCCGAGTTTGAAATTCAGGGGCAGATTCTGAGAAGAACAACAGACAACGGCTCAAACTTCATAAAAGCTTTCCAAGTTTTTGCTGAAGATAAGAACAATGCAGTCAGAGGTGATGGTGATGCATTTCAGCCAAGAAAGGATCAAGAGGATCAAGAGGGTGGTGAAGAAGTGGAGTTTGTTGATGTGTCAATGCCTCTGAATGAAGATGACAGTTTTGAGTTCCAGCTCCCAAAGCATCAGCACTGTTACCTATTCAACTTAATAGTTACCATTGATGCCATGAAAGCAACATCCAATGAGGTGTACAAGAAAGTGTACTATTCAACATTTGGCAAGTATAATGCACTTTGGAACAAATGTGGAGGATCCACACTTGCAGCTGAAACTGTTAAAAATACTTGCAATTATTTTTGTTGAATCCAGTAAAATGGTCATAGTTATATAAAACAGTAGTGTTGTTTTTGCTTTCATCAGATATTTAATCCAGCTGAACTCACATTCCTCATGCCACACCATGAGCCCAGGCAACCAACATCTTGCAATCAGAAGCAAATAAAAACAATCAATCAACTGGCTGACCATCAAACTTGACCGAGTCAAGTTGCCATTGAAGTACTGCAAGCCTCTGGTAGATGCTTTACAGGTCGGATAAGGAATTGATTTGGCCACATGTCAGGAGACCGTGAATTGATTGCAGTTGAGAGGGGATAGTGAAAAATAAGTGCATGGGAATACATTTTGACACTGTAATATTGACAAGCTCACAAATCAACTATGAATGCATGGACAGTGCATGAACCTCAAATTAAAACACACTATTTAGTACAAAACCTCAGGTTGGCGTCATGACATGTTAGAAAGTTGTATTAAACCTATCATTTATATTTTCATCCTCACTTTAGTTCAGGAATTGACTACATCAAGCAGCACATGGAAGAATCCTCCCTGCAGCTGGGTGATGCCACCAGGTCCAGTTAATCTGATAAAGATGACTTTTCTATGTCCTGCGGTCGTCTCAAGCATGAGACAATTGGAGGGATACTTGGCCTGTTCAACAGATCACATGGACTTGCTGAAATCCTTTCCAGCTTTGTGCAAGTTGTCTGTGAAGCTGAACACGTCTCTACTTGCCTCAGCGGTCTGTGAAAGGCTATTTAGTATTGCAGGACTTGTCCTCAGCCCAAGAAGAGCACCAACTACTTTTAAAGATGAACAGCAAATTTTTCAGTTTCAAGCAATAACTGGATTGTTACTGTGGAGAGGGAATAGAGGAAGGAGGGAGGTAAAAACTGGGTTTTTGTTCTTTAAATTCTGTTAAGTTGTGAAGCCCTTGTTTTTCTTCAGGTGTCATGTGGGCTCCATTTTTAAGTTGGTGTACATGCTTAAAAGAATAAACTTCATAATTCTCGAAATTCTGACTGCTTGCTTTTTTTTGTACTTTTACTTTCAATTACATTTTATATCAGAAAATTACTTTTCATACTTAAGTCCAGTTCATATCAGATACTGTATATATTCTATTAGGTGACTTTAACTTTTACCAAAGTCATTTTCTGGGTAGGATATCTCAACTCATATCTGAAGATACTTTTACTTAAGTGTGGCTTTCAGGTACTTCATCCACCACTGGTAACACATGATCAGCTCCAGCATTCATGTACCAGCATGTATGTGAATTAATGACGGAATAAATGGCAATTTCAACAAATAAACACAGGATCAGAAAGGAAAGAAGCTGGACGTAATTTGCTTAAATGGAAACATGTAACTTTCCCAGGCATACAGGGTTAGTTACAATGAACATAACAAAAGAAAAAAAGAAAAAAAAAGAAAAAGAAAAATGGGTTGAGTCACATCTAGAACTTTCAACAGTGTCCTACGGCCATACAGCAAAAGGAAGCTGTGAACTGCACGATTAGGACAAAAAGCCTTTAGAGTGTGTGACGGTTTGAATGGAATTCATTATTGCCGTGGAAAAAGCAGGAAGTCTTTTTTTACTTACTAGTCTTTTTTAGTCTTTAACACCAGCTGCATTTAGGTTTATAGTCATTCTCATTTCAACAAATGGCAAAACTTGGAATGATTCAGCCTCTCTTCTCCGGGAAGGAGAGGGCATTTGAGGCTGTTTGTGACATCCTCCCTTGCCAAACAATTCACATATATCTGAAAATCTACTTTATTCCCATTAAAAACCACAGCAGTAACCACATGTGATCAAACCACAAAAAAATCCTCTTAGTGGTGTGAATTCCTGCCTCTTTCATGCCTCAACTCAGCCAGTCACAGTATTGTGAAAATGAAATGGAATTGAAAGCCAACCTAAAACTTGTGGCAGTGGCAAACATACACTATGTTATGGCCAGACATCATTGACTTGAGTCTTAATACATCATTCTGAGCATCTGAATCCATTTTTAACTTCTGATCAGAAAAGTATCTGAATTTATCAAAATTCAAAACATCCAGGCATTTATCTTTAACATGTAAAATCGATGTAATACTAAAACCGAAGCATTTGACATGTCAAACCTGAGGTAGGTTACACATTGGTTTCATCAGTGATACTATCTTGGCTGTGTGACTTTTGTAGTTCAGATATAGTGCACCAGCTTCTGTAATGTTAACATGGCAAGTACTGTGTACTGCGGTCGTGAAGGTATTATTTTTCAGATTCTTACATCTGCTAGTGTTTCATAATAAACAGTCATTTTACATGGTGATAAATGCTGCTCCAAGATGCAGATGATGCAGATGTAAGCTGTAGTTGCAATGTCTATTCCTTAAAAAGTTGCTTGTTTGATAAACATATGGCAGCAGGGAGCATGAAGGATGACCTGTCTGCAGTGTTAGAAAAGAGTATAATGGACAGGGGTATTTCTGGAGGCAGACTGTTTTTGAGCTCAGAGATTTTCTTTGCAAGGAACAGGTGTGAGATGAGACTCTGTCATTATCTGTGCATAATTTACACTCACACGGAGGCATTATTAACTGGAAGCCCTGTATCATTTTGTATCTCTGTGGTTTCTGTTCTATGGAATATGTTGGCACAAAGTCAGACATTACAGCGCATTCAGAGGAAGAAGCAGAGGTTCTCAGGAACAATAATTCAAAGTGGAGCATCAGACCATGTGACAGGTGACACAGTATTTGAACTCTGGTGTGCAAAGCAATACAAGTGAAATGCTGATTCATGCTAGCCACTGAGTCAGTGAATTAACCCTCAAGTACAAATCTCAGAAATATTGGATATCTATGTACTGTCCACTGAGCTCTAATGTAACTCTCCTCCAATATAGAGCTGTAGCTCATCGGTCGAGGAGCTGCCTATGTTAAACTAAATCTATAGGATGCTGTTCACTTGTAGGACAAAAGAGAAGTATGTGGCAGTGATTTTAACTCATAGATTTCTAGATCAAAAAATACAGGTACATATCACAAACTTAATAGTGCAGAAGACTGCAGAAAAGATACCCGTCCTTTAAGGCACAATATGTCATGTTTTCAGATGTTACAGTGCTGTTTGTTAAACATGATATTTGTGGACTTTCAAGGTGTTGAAGTGGCATTAAGTATTGATGTCCTCCAAGATGTTTCAGCTACTAAACCTACAAAGCAAAAAAAAGAAAAACCCATAAACAGTTTCTGCATTATGACTCGCTACGTCTGCACTAGACATCCACATCTGCTTTAACTTTATGTCACTGATAGATTAGATAGTCAATACAGGTCATGAAGCCAGAGAAAAGTTTTATCTTTTTACTTGATCATGAAAAGTGAATAAAAACTTTGATCTGTACCACATTTTAGAGACTTTTGATAGATAAGCCTTTTGGCCAGCATCATCACCATTTTTACATATAATGAATTCATAGTCAAAGTTCTTAAGTTGATTTATGATATTTATAATTAACCTATAATGTGCTTTACCTCAATTCCTTGTCTTCACATGTTGGAGAGCTAATTTTAAAATGAGTGGGGCAGTAAATCTGCCTGAGGGAATTCTATCTTATCCAGCATAGCCAAAGCCAACATGCCAACCGCATCACAAGCAAATTAATATTGCCCCACAGAAATACCAATGCATGAAGAAGAGGCACATCAATTTAAAACATAAAACAAGGTGTGCTTCTGTTATACAGACACATAATTCCTTAAGTTGGCTTCAACTGTTGGATGATTGCCACAGAATCAAGTCTCTGTTATGCGGGTGCATTTCATGCTCTCAGCACTGTTGTTAGCTCTCCTGAGACATGGTGTGAAAATATGTGCATTTAGACTTACACACTGAGTGATTTTCATGTTACACCAGTGTCAACCAGTATGAAACAACAAGTGACAGCAGTCAGTAATTCATAATTTGAAACAATGAATAGAGGTACAGTATAGCTATACGTCCAGCTGCTTTCAGTCATTTTCTAATTTCTGGTTACAGAGTCATTAAGTTGACACGGTGCAAAGAGAAAAACATATGTTGATCTCAAAGGTCAACTGTACCATACCTAAACAGATGGTCACCGTTAAGACGCACAAAGCAATGAGACATAAATATAAAATAAATGAATAAATACAGTACATAAATAATTTAATTTCTGTGAAATGGTGAATTGCATCATAAACCACATGCAGCAGAGTGGCCTGGCAGTAAGATAAGATTGTGTCATGGCTGGTTTGAAGGAGCGATTGCCTCTGAGCAGTGCAGAAGACTTTTCTGATCCAGAGGCCCCTCACTCCTCTCACAACGCGTACTGTATGAGCATGTTTCCTCCAAGGTTCCGCAAAGCAATAAAATCTGCTTTGTCTCTAACATCAATTACAAAAAAATGGCATGCGATAATCAGCAATGACTGGGAGGAAAGTATAAAAGCAGTAGAAAATTGCAAGTAAAGTAAGGGCTTGCATGTGCAATGGAAAATGCTACAAAACAGAACCATCACGCTTTTGGCCAGGGCCAAGTACGTTATCACAGTGGTCACCTCCCCTTGTTCACACAGGTTTGTATTGAGTAAGAATGGAATTGTGCATGATTTGTACAGTAGTTTACAGATGTAGCAACCATACCAGAGTTCGAGGGAAAATGGAGGTTGCTTATGGTAGCATGACTTCCCCAAAGACAACATCAAATTCAATTCTACCTTTCATGCTTTTCAGAGAGCAATCCTTGCATTTTTCCTTAAATTGCAGTGGAGCTGTGGTTGCTCAAATGCAATACTTAGACAATAGACAAATAAGCTATTACTACATATTAATAGGGTTTGGCTGCTGAAAAGAAGACACAGTAGGGACCTGATGCAAGCCATTAAAAAAAACACACACAAATTAAGTTTCATAAGAAAAATAAATTTCACAAACAAGAAAGAGAAACTCAGCCCCTTGAGGTTAGTCAGTGGTTTGTGGCTGAGAGATCAGTACGCAGCTTAATTCTCACCAGTGAAAGAGTGAGTTACATGTCTACATCTCCTTACCGCCAATGTCTTCAAAACCAGCATGGGAATTTTTTATCAGTATTGGCACTTGCAGGCTCAATAATCACTGAACGTAGTTAGAGGGATGTACAGGTTTTCCTACAAGACCCATTGTCTTGTCCGTCTCTTTTCAGCAAGTCCAAACTGTGAAGCTCAGGAAACACACAGTCATATAGGTGGTCCACACACAAACAGGATGACCCCAGTAACTAGGAACAGCATACAAGTGAAAATGCCATGGACAGGAAGTGGATAGCGGCTGACATCATATAAGGAGATGGAGGTATTTCACCATCCTGTCTCCTGTTTCAGTCAGGCAGAGAACTCCCAAAGACCCACAGGCCACTGGGTCCTCGCCCTGAGGGGCTCTCTGGTCCCTGGCGATGGGGTGTGGGTTAGGGGCTAGGGAACAGATGGTGAGGGCTGGATGACTGCAGGCTGGATGACACACTCAGGCTTGTGTCACACAGCAGACAGTTGTGTGGGCTTTGACGTAGGCAGATCCAGCAGAGCCTGGACAGTCACACCCACCTTCACCAGACCGCGCTCTTCCAGGATATGATGTGGCAGACACAGCTTGTCCTGAGTTGGCAGAGAGATGTCTTCTGTCAGTTATACCCAACAACCCAGACAGCAGTGGCTTACAAGTAGATTCTAATTATAGTAACTGTAATATTACTGTAATACTATTCACAGTTTTTCTTGGGAAAATATGGGACTTTCTCAAGAATCTTTGTGGTTGACTGAAGCATATTTAGAGTATGAGAACCCCTGCACACATCTGTATTCTCTATAATACAGATTTTACATAGTATCACTCTTGAAAGGGTCAGTTCATTATTTCTTTCTTACTACTGTACAATCATTTCTGACATATCATAACTGCCACAGAGATAGTTTTGTCTGAAATGTCTGCACCAGCCTCATAAATGAAATGCCATCGACCTCCACTGTATACCGTGAAGTCAGAAATCTCAGTGACAGCTATCTGTGTATGTCTATACCACTCAAGGGAAGTAAAAAAATTATGTCTCATGTAATTTGGGTGGACTAACCCTTTAATTCATAATTATGTTCATAGTTAAATTCTTAATTATGCTCAAGAGCTCTGATATCATAAATCTTAAAAATAAAAAAAATGAAAGGGAAGCCTGAACAGTGTAAAGCTGAGCTAGATTTCAAAACATATTGCAAGTAACGAATGAGCGTGATGAATTGGGAATATTATTACCTGTGGGACACCCAGCTTCTTACAGGCATCCAAGAAGTTCTCCACATTCCTACGACATTTAGCCATGCTAAGCTTTGGCTGGAAGCCAGAACATCAATAATGTTAGCAATCAAAAGCAGAATAAACAATAACATGTCATGAAGCTGTACGGTTAAAGTAGTATATTTCAAGAAGTTATAACTCTGCTCCATTTGTGATTTGAAATAAAAAGATACTGTTTTGGAGTTTCAGTGTGCTTACCACTGCAGGTGATGGTACGTGGATGCTGGCGACAGACCGAGGACAAATGTGATTGGCCAAATGGCAAAGGACAACCCCATCCATCAGAGCAGCTCCAACATCATCTGGGAGCAACACCTTCAGTCTGGACTCGATGTTCTGCACAACACATGCACAAAAACCTAATAAAATCACTGGCTTCTATTATGCAATACTTGTTGCTATGGTTGAAACAGAAAGTTGACTTATTTGTTTTAATCACAGTGAGATCTGTCTCCTCTGGGGAACTATACTTTCGTGATTTAGCTTCCAATGCTTTTTTCTGGGAGGAGTGTCCAGACCTGCACTGCATGAGTCACACTTGGGCATGTTTACGAAATAACACCACAACTCTAAATACCGTGTGAGGCCTTGGCTACTATTGGCACTGGCACTGAATTTAGCTGATTGTGTCTTGAAATCTTATAATGATCAAAGGTTCTTTCTGTCAGGTACTTGAAGTCATACATCCCACAGTGTCATCTATCAGGGTAGGTCTTTTAAGATTTGATATATGGAACTGTGCACATCTGTGACTAAAAGCAAACCTGTTTGTTCTTGTACAGTAAATGACGGTCGGTGAGCACTGTTGTCAGTAAAGTCCAGGGGCCTCATTCATAAATATTGCATAGGCACAGACGAATGCATACACCACTTTCTAAGCAAACTTTGGGATTTATAAACAAGACTAGGTCAAAACCTAGTATATGGCAGGACCATGTATGGTCAATGTGGAAAATTGTGGCCAGTTTGTTACAGCGATAGTCAGTGGTCATGTCTATAGTGTGAATTCCTTGATATTAAATGTTCATCTGCAATTTTCTGTAATGGTACCAATAATATTTGTAATATTTGCAAGAACAATACTTTCCACTCATATCTTGGGATGTTTGATTTGAAAGAGAACTTATTTTAATTGTAATTATAATTATTCTAATTACTTGTTAACTCCCCCTGCTCTTTCATCTGTTTCACTCTGCAGATGTCTTTCGTTTTTCACTCTGCATTGAGTGTTTTGTCAGAGTGATGGTTATCTGGGGTGCTTTAACAGTGCGCTCTCCCTCATGCCTCTACGTGTCTTTTTTCTGCCTCTTTCCCGGTCACTGATCATGGAGGCTGTGGTGGAAATTGTACATGAAAGTTTTGAAAGCATTTTGGGTGCAAATTCAGGAGGCTTATCTCAACCTGGTTACTACAGTTACAGTCCGCACCTGCAGAGCAGCCGCCCCACACTAAACTGATATAACAGCTACATGAGTCACATGTCTTACCTGCAAGACTTGTGTTTTAATGCTGTTGTTCATCGTTTGTGATGTGAAAACATCAGAGAAATAAAAAGTTTGCGTCCTGGTATTAGTTCAGTTATGAAATCCAAATGCACTGCTGAGCGTCTCTCCTGCTGACTGCTGACAGTGCTGTCAGCCAGAGAGTCGAACACACTTGACAATAGAGGAGGAGACAGTACTGACGCTGGTATGTGTCTGTTTAAACAGGGGTTTAGCTGACTTTGCTGTATTTAACACCAGAGCTGAGAGCGTCAGAGCTCAAAGCAGGAAACACAGTCACTCTGAGTTGCACTGCTGTCCTCCACTTCAATCATCTCGTGCTGAACAATAAATCGAAATATTACCTCTCACATATTACATATGAAGAGTTTATTTGCAAAACTTGATGAAAGCCATTCTTAAAATGAATAAACAAACACCTGTTTGATTGATATTCCCTGAGTGCACACAAAAAAACATGATTTAGGATAATAAATACAAATAGAGATATCTCTTTTTGCAAAAGAGCCCCTTGAATATGTTGTACAGTTTAATCTGGATCTGTAATGGCTACTTGTATGTTTTGAAATTTATTCTCAGAAATAATAAGGTGAACAGCAGGACAAATTACACTTAAACGTGTTCACATGTTGGTTAAGCAGAGCTGTTGATGAGATTATGGCCTTTTCATTGCCAATTACAATCAGGGTGAAGGTAAACACCTGAGGGTGTTACACCATTGGGTAGTTTCTCAAATACAACCAAAAGAGTGTGTTTAAAAAGACATGCAATTAAAATGTATAATGATATACAATGGCTGCTTTGGCACTGTTGGAAGACTTGGCAAATGGAAGACTTCGGAGAGAGCAAATTTTCAGAAACCAGCAAGATTAAATGGCCCATGATGATGAGTGGGTTATGGGCTGGTTCCAATTCCCAAGAGCGATTCTCTTGAATCACTGTGCTAAATTGGGCCCAGCTTTACAGAAAAGCAGCTGCAGAAACCAAGCCGTGCCAGTCCCACTTCAAGTCCTGACAACCCTCGGATTTCTGGCAACTAGCACTTTTCAAAGAGAATTGTCTGACAGGTCAGGGATCTCTTAGCCAACCTTTAGCTGTGCCAGATTTGTTAGGAGGTACAATTAGTTTGATGCATCTCTACATATCACACGTTTGGCAATAAATTTGTTTTGATTAATTAAATTAATTAATTTTCATGATAATTAATTGTTTTTAATAATTCGAATAATGTCCAAATCATGTGTGATGTGGACACGGTACTTACTAATGTAGTGGCTCGGTGACCTGGGTCTCAGGTCGACAGTGGATATGCCCTCAATCGGTGGCTGCTCATCCCTTTCTCCAAACCACAGAGTGCAGAGGAGAGAAACTACAATTTGTGCCATTGCCAGACACGCACTGTTTTGGGAGTGCACCATCTGGCTTCTGAAGGGCCAATGGCATTTCCTTGATTCCACGGACGGAAAACTTTTAAAGAGGCCTGAAAAGGTTTGTGAAATTGTGAGGGTGTGTACTGTGCTACATAATGTGGCATGGGTAAAGAATGTGGCTTTATGTCCTCACGCTGTTGGTTGTGTTGGCCAGCAGCATTCATTGCATCCGCCACATGCTGCCAATCTAAAGCCTTTTTGGCATTTGTAATGCCAAAAATGTCCACCAAACAATATCTTCTTTCTTGCTTCAACCTCCTTAACAAGAACTTCAATTTCCACTGGGTGAAATTTCTTTTTTTTTTTTATCTTTTCTGTCAGAATTTGCCATCATTGTCTTCATGCAGACAGTATGGATTAATATTAATTAGGGGCATCTCAATGACTATTTGTAGGCAACTATGGGCATTAAAAGGGTGGGACAAGAAGCTCACTCAAGTGCACAAAATTTCGAGTTGATTGTGATTTATAAAGGTAATTCGACGTGGGATGTGCATGCACACTGTGTTATAAATCAGAATATTTTTGTATGTAAGTACTCTCTGTGTTTCATCCATATGCAACCGTGAATCCTCAGCAGTTTTATAAATGAGGCCCTGGGTCCAGTGAATGCATCTCGGTTCATCTGATAGTGTGTTTGTCATCCTGATCCCATCAATGAGAAGGAAAGGAACGTGAGACATGATACATTCTGGCCTCATGCAGGATTTGACAGGGAACCACTTGGTGAAACTATTGTTGATTATTACAATAAATTCAATGCAGTCACTGTTCCTGGTATTGATGGTAAGATTTTGGAGGGACTACCAAACGTTTTCTTGTTTTCTCCATTAGTTGATGAACAAGGTGTTGTTCTGCTTGCCCAATAGTATTTTCTGAATCTAACACTGTGGTCCAACATGCTCTTTCTTTCCTGAAAAACCACCTGCATCTGTCTGATCTCAAATAGTTTCCATCCAGAGCACTTTCTTGGGACTAGAAGGTAGTGTATTTTCTCACCATTTTATTGATTATTTTATTGAGATTGAAAGTTCATTATTCACCAGAGAAACAGCCAACTACTGTTTACAAGGTCAAGAATTAACTTTAAGTGTCAACATTGTAAGCCAACATGGATAAGAAGTGCTTGAAGTGCTCAGAGAAAAGGGAAATTTTCCATAACAACTAGGCTAACTCCTGCTGAGGAAGATAATATCAAATGCTCCAACACAGCCACTGAATGCACCTTGTGGTGCAAATGTTTTGTGAGCAATTCTTTTATTATCAGTGGCGGGTTTGCCAGTAAAGGGAATGCTTCCTCTACTCTTCTCAGTATGGAACGTATTGTGCCTGTGCATGCCCTTGCATTTCCACTGATTAAAGCAAGAACAAATTTGTAAGCCTGAAAAGTTGTCCAGGAGGAAATGTGTACAATGTATTTAATTAAGTATTGCATGAATTTAAAACTGTTCTCATGGATGGTGCCTGAGAACTTAAACCCCTGCATTTCTTTTTGTTGCTGTTTTTGTGATATTATCTGGTTTTCAGAATCAGGTGGGTTGAGCACATTTTTTTTGTGTTTTGCCCTACTGGACAGTCTTTTGTATTTCAGATGTGATGATGCAATCATTTGACCCTGTGACAAGTGAGAACAGGGTGTAGTTCCTGCCGTTAACTCAATTATTTCATGGATGAGGTCTCCATGCTTCTCTGCGTAATTAACAAATGCCCAAAAGAATTCTTTTGTTTCAATCCGCCCATGACCTCACATCTCTATCCTTATTCTTCCAGACTATCTGGCTCACATTTTATATTTAAGCTGCTTTCCTTCCCCTATCTTCTTTGGTTACCTTTGGTTTTAGGCCAAGGGCACTCTGTGCTGTGTTTTTCTTCAGGTACTTCTCTTTGAGATGTTTACTTACCTTCACTGTTGTTTTTATGGTGTGACCATCTGAGCTTACAAGAAGACTGACTTTTACATTAACAGTGATCACTGAGGCATTAGCACCAGGGTACAGGACAGGACTATATGCTGTTAATAATGAGGCACTCAGTTTGGCAATTCTTCCATCATCCATGTAATGTTTTCTTTGGCCTTGTAGGAGAAGATGGTACCACCAGTGCCAAGACTGTTACTTATTTGGCTGCACATTGTTTGTTCAGACTTTCTATCTTTGGGTCCAATTTTTGCATTCTTATCTCTGTACATATACCTGAAAATACAACACAATATTATTCACTGTTCCTGAAAAAGAGATATGTCATGGTCCGATGGAGAGACAAATAACTGACATCATTTTAGTGAGATACAACATAACATTAAAATGCTAACTTCTGTATATGTCTAATCTTACTACTTTAAACTTTAACCAACTAATCAATCACAGAGGTCTGGCTTGAACACAAAGTGTTTGCAATCAGTCAATAATAATATCATCATCATGATAATACTTTGGAGCCAAAAAAAATATACTACAGCTGAAGGGCATTACAGTGGTGACTCAGTTGTTACGAGGAACTTCAGACAAGAGAAAGCACATACTCAGTTGAACGCATTCCAACTGTGAAAATATAGATTTGTGCATTTATTGAATGCAAGCAATTAAACCTCTGAAGGAAAAATATTCCCAGGCGACACATTGGAAAATGAATTGTGCATGTTCATGCAAGAACAAGTATCTTGTTTATGTAACATGTTTATCATCGTATTATTTGTGCCTGCACACTGTCTGAAAGTGGCAGCTATTTATAAGGAGACTTGGCAGCCTAACAAGGCATAAAACCTTCTCATAATGCAAGAGTTTAGTGCAGTACATCAACTACTACAACTAAACTGTGGCATTACTGCTAAAACTACTCCTATTACTACTAAAAAACGAATGGCCTTACTTCTTAAAAGCACTAATACTACAATGTGGCACCACTACTACAAAAATTGAGACAGGAAGTTGGTCATTTTCAATGGCAGCTTTCTACTTGAATAAAAAAAATGAATAAAAAGGTGCTAGGATAGCACACTTAGTTTACTTGTTTTTTAATTGCCACACGGATGTTTCAAGCAAGACGCCCTTCTTCAGCGTGTGCTCTGGCAATATACATCAATCAACACAGATTTCTACTTGAGAAATTAGTAACAGCCACATGGTGATGTAAATGAGTGTTGAGAAAAGTTGACTTGTATACTACTGTAATGGCAGAGTCAATGACAGGGTAGATACAGTGTTGCAGTGTTACAGTATGACTGAAGTTATAAATCAAGTACAGTTATGATATCATTGAATGGGGAACTCACAATCCCCCAGAGTAGGATCTGACAGGCTTTGACCTGTGAATAACTCAGTGCTCCAGTTTAAAGCACTAAAGCATAAACAAGCTGGGAAACATCTGACCTGTCGTAAGAGTCCTATCTGTTCCATTTCCTCTCTCAAGTGCTCCATCTTCCTCCGCATAGTGAAACTGGGGTCTGTTGAGCTGTACTCCTGACGGCTTCCTCTGGTGAAGGCTGAAATAATAAATGAAGTACAAGTTCCAAGAAAGAAACAATGAGGAAAAACAAACAAAAAATACTAGAAACAACTATACTGACTATCCAAGCAGTCAGAGTCGGGCCAGGTCTACTTCAGGTCAGTAGGATACCAGATACACACATTGCACTCCTACTATCCAGGGAAAGTCTGCCAAATAAAGCGTAATCTTTTAAGGCCGAAAATCAACGCTCTTCATTTGGTCTGCACCTCAGATGATTCTCCAAGCATGAAATCTGGATATTATCTGTTTTATCAGATGAAGAAAACATCACGCCAAGATGATAAAATACTATATTGCACCTTCTGGCGTCAGTTTTTATCGTTACTTCTCATGCTGCAACATACTGTGGGCGATTACATTTTACTTCTCATGAAAAATGTCTTATCTTAAAAAGTCCTTTCACCCTGTCGGCTACTTTCTTTCTGGTTACTCAGTTTCTTACAATTTATGATATTAATGCAAAGATAATCAATCCCAAAGAGATAAAATTTTTACTAGAGCAGCAATGATTCTGTCCATAGACAGAAAATTGACCAGCAACAATTTTGACAATCGAATAATTGTTCTAATCATTTTTTAAGCAAAAATGCCAAACACTAGCTAGTGTTAGCTTTTCAAATGTGATGATTTAATGATTTTCTTTGTCATACAACTGATCCTTGGGTTTCAGACTGTTAGTCAGTCAAAACAAGACATAAGAAGATGTTAACTTAACATTGTGCATTTTCTAAATGGTCAATCAATCAATAAGCCCTTTCTGTCTTTTCCCCCTCCGTCTGCATATTAATTTTTTAATTGTTATTTGCATGCCTGTGTTTGATTTTAGCCTATGTAAATAAAAAAAACTCAAACTCAACAGTGTAGTAATAACACCTTTACATTCTTTAAGTAAATGATGATTTAAATCATGACCAGAGTTGCAAAATCTCTGACAAGTAAAAACTACACTCCAGTGTCTTTTTACAGAGATGATGAAATGGTGGAATCATCTTACATTTCATTAATCATAGTTTCATTTGGCGTTGTGTCTAACAATGAAAGCAGGCTAGTTACTACTGGTCATTTGATCTGCTGATGACCGGATTTTTGATTTTGGATTGCAATATGCATGATCACATGCAACTGTGTTTACAGACAGCAATAAATTAATAATGTGAGTAAATAATTCATTTTAATGTACTATTAATAGGTCAACAAAGTTAAGCACAATAATCCTGTTGTGCCTTGTCCTTGACTACTAATAGAACAGATAAACAATTCCTCAGAAACTCTTCTCACTTCCAGAGAAAGACGCTGAGACTCCACCTAAAAAAATATTTTGGCTTCCTGTCAAGATCAAATGTTTCACATCATCACAGACCTGAGCCTTGGGTTACGGTAGAGCACAGCCTCAAAGTTCATGCAGTCCAAACGCTGATATTTTCTATTAGTGCAAGCTAACTGCATCAAGGCTCATTCAGCTAATCCAATTGATTTGAAAGTGCTTTAAGTAAAAGAAACTGTTTTCTACTCATTGATGTGACAAATACATGGGGCAAAACATTTAGTTTTCCCAAATTAAATGTACTTTTAAAATATGTTTTCATTTTTTTGTTTTATTTAAGATCTGGACAGTCATCAGGCTTTATATCATTTTGTAGTATTTCATTATTATCTTAAGGAATCTTTACAGAATAGGTGATTGGGACTGACATGGACTGCCGTCATACTTGTTGCTAATTTTCTCACGTACACGCATAGTTGGCATCAAGCTTTTCCATCACACGTTTAAAAGATGATGACCCTGTGGCCTTTTTCAACCTCAAGTTCCATGATTGTCATTTTAGTGAAAAGAAAAAACACTAAGCCAAAATGTTAAAGGTTCAATCTGTTGGTCCCACCCAAATGCATCACCCTCCACCATTATTGCTCATTGAATATAGCGTAAAGCTTACTGTTTCCAGTGAATCTGTGCTACGGTGTTGTCAAGATATCAAAATGCTAGGAGACATTACAGCTAGTGGTAAATTACAAAAGAGCTGCACAGGTCAGACAACACTTGCACCACAGAGATAAGTTATGACATAACTCTAAGTAACGACTTAACGGTTACACACATGCCTCTGGGATAGGTGTAAATCATAAAATGTCAATGGTAATGCAGCAGCTTTTTTTGATTAACTGCATGCCATTTTACAACCAGAAATCCAGTAGAGACCCAATTTATTGATTTGATATTTCAGTATCGATCCTGCTTACTACGAAGTGCTATGATGCCAAATGGCCAGCTTCCACATAGCTGTTGCAACCCAGTGCAGTTTGTCAGATCAGCTGATATGACCAGCTGATGTCTCCTCCAGCTTCTCATGTTGGACTGAGGGCAGACTGGACGCTACAGTGACTCCCTATCACCCTTGAGGTCCAAAGTGGTATTACAAGACAGGACAGGCCACACAGGGCCAGAGCTAGCTGGTTAGCATGCTAACTTCAGTAGATATCTCTGCAACACCATACATATAGGTCTTTGGCATAATGTCAAAATTGTTATTTCTTCACATTCTGTTGATAATTTTAGTTTTTTTTAATGTTTTAAACTAAAATTCTGGCCAATTCTTACACATTCAACCTTTAACACAACACCTGTAATACAACACACATTTGTTCATTACCTGATCTAGGCTTTAGTCCAAATACTGTCAAGGTGGTGCTGAAATCAGCATTGCGTAAGCCCTCCTGGAGACAAAACAAACATTAAAATCAGAATAATACAATGTTCACAATGATCACATTTTGATTGTTATCCACACAGGATGTTTCTCACACTCACCTCGCAGTCGTCATTCCCGCTGGAGTTTTTCCGAGAACTCTGACATTTGTACTGTAAGGAAGCGATAAACAAATTCTTTTTATGATTTGACACTACTTTTCAGGCTTTTTTCTATTCATGGTCTCCGGTCTCTTTTTGTGGATTTCATAGCAATTTACTTACCGTGCTTGGGATGATAATGACAGGAGCATGACATAATGTTCATCATACATTCTTTCACAATGTTATCTTTAATCAAAACAACTGTAACATCTAACTTTCTTGAAAAAAGCAGGGACTTTCTTATAGACCTTTGTAGGTATATAAGACAAACACCTTCGTAGGTGTTTGTTGTCATAGACTTGATACATTTATAACACCTCCTGTGCTGCAGTACCAGCACACTGCTTCATTCTTCTTCATCATTCTTAAAGGCTCAGTTCATCCAAATCACACCAGTAATGGTATTCAACAATGCAGAAAGTTGTGGTTTTACTTGCCCAGATTTTGAGATATCTGCCTTGGAAACTATTGCTGTGAACTCCATACAAAGGAGGAGACCAGAAATTGTGATGAACAATGTGTATTTTCATGAAACAATGTCTCAGTTTCTCTGGAAACAGACTTGATTGTGAAAACTGTGTTTTTCTTGGAAGAAACAAAGAGATAAGACTGTCCACAGTAAGAACTTCAGATGAATGGGAAAATTGTTTCTGAATAGTTTTTCAAATATAACTTTCCTGTGAGCACCACAAACAAAAATCCATTAATTCCCAACATTCATCGGCAACAGGAAGAGATGGATATCTTGAAACTAGTGGTGTAATGGATCGTAGTTGATCCGTGATCCGTACAAATCGCCCCCCCCCCCACGGTTCGCACGCATGTGAACCGCGGGTTAATGCAAAATTTAATATCTCATTTAAAATAAAGTAAACAAACTGCTGTAAGTACAAGTCATGGACAGACAGCGCGTCGCTAATAGGGATTTTGAAGAGCAACGACCAAACCAGCATCTAAGGGGTCCGTAGTGACATCTGCAGCTATGTTTACATGCTGTTCGATGTGCTGCAGCTGTGCAGCTAATTAGCTACGTAGCTGCTAACAGACGTAAGTGGTGCACTTTTCACCACGGAATGTTTGTTTGGTGGCTCGTTAAACAAACTAAGCTGCAGGACAAGACGTGTGTTCATATTTGTAAGTTGTCATCAAGTTTTGATGATGTGGACACAGGCTGTTTCATTCACCACCAATTGAGCTTTGAATATTTTACATATTTTAAGATTTTATTTAAACATTGGACATCTTGAATGTTGTTTTCATTTAAGACCATGGGCAAAAGTTCCTTGCTGTAAGTGATTTACAGAATATATGGAATACAAAGTTTTGCCCCCCCCCCCCTTTTTTTTTTTTTTTTGCTGATCAAAAAAGTAATTCGATCTGTGACTCAGTGATATGATCCGAACCGTGGGTTTTGTGATCCGTTGCACCCCTAAATTTGCAAAATTTTCTTCATGGCTTGATACCGACAAGGGAATGAAATACACAAGTAATCATCCACAGGTGAGAATTCCACCTGAGGCAACAAGTGGGCTCGCTCGTACCTTCAGATAATCCTTTCTCAGGTACTTATTCCTCCGCCGATCTTCATTCTGATTAAGGACAGGGGGGACTTCAGGCCACTTTGGCTCTGAATCTGACTGATCTGTCTTCAGGCTGCCGTCAAAGGAGCAGGAGGATGAAGGCTGTAAAAGCACACAGTTAAAATAATTAAAACCACTGGCTTTTCAGAGATCTGCATCCTCCACAGACAAAACATCACATAAGGAATGGGACTGATAGACACAAGGAATTTGGCATATCACACGTATGTTGGCTCTGAAGTGAAAGAGTTCGTACCTGTCCACTCAGCACTGATGCTCCACTGCTTCCCTCATCCAGAGAAGCACTAAGATAAAGACACAAGTACCATCAGATGACTATATCTGTTGTTTTACATTCAGATAACATTGTACAAGAACCTTTTTGTATTCTGATAGTAAGTAAAATTACCCAATACAGCCATAACTAAGCTATGTCATGAAAAGTAATTGTGTCACTTTTACTTAGTATAAAAAATAGCACACCACACTAACTGAAGCACAATAAAAGATTGCTTCATGTTTGGCTCTTTAATAATAAATAAATATATAAATTACACTTGTCATTTTTGGGATGTAATGTAAAGGTTTATTATGCTGATATATATATATAGAGAGAGAGAGAGCTAAAAAGATAAAGCAACTGTCCTGCTGGAGAAGGATGAACACCAGCCAGGGAGACTTTTCACAAAACGTTGTTCTAATTAGGGCATTATAATTTTTAAGTCAAACAATTGTTTTTCCCTTTTGGAGTCTTCAGGTCCAGTTAGAATCAGAAGTTAAACAATACAGAAGTGCTCTATGTTCAATCTGAGCATGTTTCCTAAAAACAAGTAAACCATTGATGCTGAAATGATTAGTCTTGATGATTAGTTTCAATCCAGACACGTGCCGGTTTCGGCTTCTAAATGTAAGAATCTGCTGTTTCATATCATTTAAAATTTCATATCTTTGTGTTTTTGCACTTGGAATATTAAGATATCGCCTTTCACTGTAAACGCGCGCTTCTGATCAGCAAGACTGAACATGTGGCACAGTAACGTACCTTCGAGCTGTTTGAGGCGGGGGCCTCGGTTTGCTGCTGGAGCTTCCAGAGTGACTTAGGAACCTGCAGACAAAATTAGGAATCTGGCGTCAAATTCAACAGGAATTTCAGCAATTGAGCAACAAAGGACACAACTTTATTGTCAATTTACAGTGAAATTCATTTTGCGTCCTTAAGGCATTTTCGTTCAAGAGATTTACGCAGAGATTAAACCTACAATTTCACATATGACACTTTTCATAGACGTACAAAACACCAAATAGTCATGACAATCAAACATGTGTAAAAGAATTCTTCAGCCTGTTGCGTTTAAATTGAGGGACTCTAAATCGGCTATTAGAGGCCAGAAGTTGGTAATCTCTGTTTAAAACTAAATGGAGAACCCCAGTTTGTAAGCTAGCCTTTCCTTTTAACAATAGTTATAATTTACATATTACATACAAGCATGCAGAAAAAGTGAGCTTATTCCTGTTCTAAAGTGGGAACATTTTCATACTTTCCAGCATGGAAACAGCTCAGACTTAGATTTCCTCGTGTTCACTCGTTACATTAAGCTGGTATGGAATGTATGTTGTTAATAGTAGTATTTAAATGATGTACTGTATTTATTCAAATAGGCACAGAAACACACCGGAGATATGCTGTTTCTTTTTTTGATGTGACACACAAACTGTCTGTAGATGATGATAAAAGAAGTCGTTCTACCTGTGAGCTCGGCCGGTCACTCTCCGTCGGTGAATAAGACTCTCTGCTCTGCAAATTAAGGACCGTCTCCTGGAAGACACACATCGAATGTGCAGCAGGGAGATGATCAAGGAAAGGCAGGAACAAAAGGAGAAAAAGAATTTGTTAAGAATTTGATTTGTTAGCGTTTAGCAAATGTGAAACAAACAAACAATGATGAAATTTTCCTACAAAGAAACTTGTGTGAATTTGTGAGACAGAGAATTAATCCAGCAACAACAAAGAGGATTTTTTTAGTAGATTTATAACTCAGAGTAATAATCACTTATTGTTTTCAGACATAAGTGCTGTTGGACCAAAATCCATGAAGGCAATAAATATCAAATGTTAGGAGATAATCCTGCCTCTAAGCTATTAGCTAGACTGATGGGATAGGCATGCATGTTAATGAGGCATGAAGAGAAAGTAAAAGAAGTACTGTATGTTCAAGATGGATATCTAAACTAACACAGAACATTGCAGGACATGGCTTTCGTGATGAGAGGTGGAGACCCACAAACCTATTCTGCTGCTCCTGCTGCAAAAGTTGAACAGCAATCTTCCTCAGATCCAGCACTTCCTTCAGCTCATCATCCTCTTCCTCAACTAGCTGCTCCTTGTCGGAACTGAAACAAGTTCACGATGAAAGTTGTAAAAATCATTTTTATATCACCAGTTTAAACACTACACAAAAACATCATGTGGCCCAAATTCTCAAGCGGTTTGGAAATAGATGTGTGCGCTCCACATCACCAAGACAATGCATTCAGAGAGCCTCAATGCAGCTGTAAAAACAGTAAAAACCTCTTTGACATAATTGTGTGTATATAACTAAATACTACGTAATCTAAACTAATCATTTTGACCACCTGATTTCAATTTGTTGTCGAGGCTAAGCGCGATAAATCAAGGGTGTGTATTATTTCCTAGGATTTTGCGGTATAAACTTCCCAAAATATTTGCAGATGTTTTAAACTGGCCTTTCAGAATAGCTGCTATCCCTATCCGACTGCATGAGCTATCCGCACATGAGCTAGATCTGTCCATCAAATAGACCAGGCAATGCACAGGTCTGCCAGCCACATTAGTTAAGTATTCACCTACTGTAACCACTAGCAGGCACTGTCTGAATTAGTCAACTCATTATGAACCATGTTTTCAACCTGCATCTCCTGATTTACAACAGTTTTTTGTAGGAAACTTTTGCTCATGTAGCTACACACATTTTTCATCATTTTCATCATCATTTTTCAATCATTCACAAAATTTTACATTTGCAGCTGCAGGATGACTCTTTGCATGTAACCGGTATCAGGAAACCCATTTAAAATGACTACAACAAAAAAACCCACTCATGCATCGGAGGTACAATGTGTGCCATCAAATCTCAAGATAAGATTGCTATATTGAATAACACACTCACCCTGACTCCTCTTTCCAGCTATCTTTATCTTTGCTTTGGTGAGACATGTTAAGAACTTTTTCCAGTTCCTGAAACACAGAAACAGACACACCATGTCAGGGACCTATAAATAGACATTTATTGTCCTTTAAATAGATTTTCTTGATGTTTGTCATCATTCTTTTCTCAAAGTATTTCAAATTCCCGACCAGATATGATGACTAAATATATTGTGCACGCATATGTGTGCGTGCAAGCACATACAGTACCAGTCAAAAGTTCAGACACACTTTGCTGTGTGTCCAAACTTTCGACTGGTACTGTTTATACGATAAAATTTGCGGATTCAACCATGTTTTACTGTCTGTGTTTCACATACATATCTGCTCTTATCCACTGTGATCTTCAATAGCATGATATTCCTTTTTTACAATCCAAAATTAATATATAGCTATATAGAGATAATATAAAAAGCTGAATTCATACCTTTATACAAGACACATGAGTGCTCTGCTGCCCATCACACTCTGACAGAGCAGGAACCTCGTGTGGGTTGGGCTCTATAAAGTCATAGAGATCCTGATCTGATAGAGGGAGGAAGCATCCGCGTTGATCACATAAACTGGCATATTTTAGGCACTTCATTCAACAACCGCCGTGTCTCTGTTATTGCTTTCAAAGGGATAATGTGATACTTATTTTCGGTAACCTTTGCACGAGTCCATTTTGGAGAGGAGTGAGAGGGCATCAGCACGGGCTGTCTCTGAAACCTGAGAGTGCAGGCTGACCGTGTCATCATCTGAAGGCTGTGGGAGAAAGAGAACAAGCAGTGAATTCTGGGTTTTGTTGAAATGTACTAATACCGGTCTGTGTACCTGCATTTTAGTATTTTTATTTTAAATATCTAAATAGAAATAAGCGTATAATTGCTATTTTATAATTTTCCTCACTTTGCAATTTTGAGCCACCCACTGCTAAAGAAATACATAGTATTATTATGAAGTTAAAGGATTCTGCTGAGAGACATGATGGAATCAGAAGTAACTTGATAAAAGAACTTATTAATTCAGTCATTGATCCTCTTACCCATATTATCTCCTTATCCTAACAAACAGGTGTTGTGCCACATGATCTCAAAGTTTCTAAAGTTATACCCCTTTACAAATCAGGTGATCATGATACTTTCACAAATTATCATCCAATCTCTATATCACCTTGTTTTTCAAAAATTCTGGAGCATCTCATTAATGCAAGACTCTCAAAGCACTTAGTTGAGAACAACATCCTATACAAACATCAATATGGTTTTCGAAAAAAATACTCAACAGAATTGGCACTGTTACAGCTTGTCAACAAGATTTCTTCTGCCTTGGAAGAAAAAAAATAAACACTCGACATCTTTTTAGACTTATCCAAAGCGTTTGACACAGTTAACCACAATATTCTTATTTCCAAGCTTAACAAATATGGATTACAAGATATTGCACTCAAATGGGTAGTCAGTTATTTAAACAATAGAGAACGATTTGTATCCATAAACTGTTGCATCTCAAATAGATTAAAATGACTTTGTGGATTACCCCAAGGTTCTATCCTTGGTCCACTTCTGTTCTTGATTTACATTAATGACTTGCCCGTGGTTTGCAAAGATTTTTTTCTTATTTTATTTGCTGATGATACTAGTTACTCATGATGATTTCAAAGCACTAATCCAGCATGCAAACAATGGAATGTCCTTCATTTTCAAATGGTTTCGGATGAACAAACTCACTCTCAATCTAATCTTACTGTTTCAAGTCCCATTTACTAAATTCTTAGGAGTTATTGTGGATGAAAGACTAACTTGGAAAAAACATATTGAACATATTTGGAAAAGGTCAATGAAAATGATTGGAATATTGAGGAAAGTTTGTTCTCTGATTCATCCTTCCTCTTATTTAACTCTGGATTAGAGTCTTTAATCAAAAAAAGGCTTTTAAGAATGATTTCAAACTCCACTAGCCAAGAGCCATCTGCACCTTTATTTATTCTGTAAATATTCTTCCAACATGTGTGTTTATGTTCAAATTCATATATCACAGGCAAAACCTTCCAGATACATTTCATAATTTTTTCCTTTTACCGTCAGACATTCACTCTGATTCAATGAGGCGATCAAAGGACTTTTGTTTACCTTATTGTCGCACTTCCAAGCATCAATGTTTTATCAAATTTAGAGGTCCTCATCTCTGAAATTCATAAAGTACAACTTGTACTTAAGTCGTCATCTTCTTTAATAACATTTAAAACACATTTAAAAAAAATATCTTTTATCTAAATAGAATTTTGTGTGACTGGGTCTGTATTACACCTCTTGCACATTTAAAGTGTTCAAATTATTTTTTCTTTTCTTTCTTTTTCTCTTGTTTTTTGCTATACACATTTCTTTGTCTATTTGATGTTATATTGTTTTATGACTCAGTATGTTTTATGACTTGTTGAAATGAAGGGGAGGACTTTGTATAAGCCCTCTGGGCTTCCTTCTTCTCCTGCACAATTTAATACACCTTTTTTTACTGTGTAATATGTTTATTGTAACCTTTGTGCAAATAAAATAAATAAATCTATTTTATCTCCATCGACTCTGCATCACAGTTTCACCTCATTCACCCTCCACTTCGTCTGTTTCAGCTGTGTCTCATTGTCTTACTAACCATGTCACTGCCTTAATATAAAGCTGAGGTTTGAGAGTTGAATTATGATGTTCCCTTCTTATGCAATACTTTGCATGCCTAGCAAATAAAATGAGTTATGGCTTTCAGACATTCTTTTGACTGTTACCACTGCCTGCTTGCTTTGGCTCTTTCAGATTTGTTTGCTGTACTTGGCTCCTCTTTTGCAGACCACAAGCCTGAATTTCGACTGCATAAAGCCTGTTTTATCCTCGACTGCTTTATCTCAAGAGGCAGCTTGTGTGCGCCATAGCCCGAGCCTGAACCCAAAAGAGTTTGTTTTAGCTGACCAAGTAATACTTTATGACTAGCAATAGTAAATTAACGTTGCTTAACAGTGTACCCAAAAACAAATAAAATTTAACGTTGTTTATCTCAAAATATTGCATTCTCATAAGTAGTAAAACACGTTAACACGCTTATCCCATATCACCTGTATTAGCACGTATTTTGAAAGGCCATCAGTTAATGTGTGTTTGACGTCTTACCTCTGTTGTAGACAGCCTCTTGTCACCATTATCACTACCGATTCCAGAGTCAGGCCCATGGTTCTTACTGGGATAAAAATCTTCCATGCTGGAAATATGCAAAACAAAGAGCTGATTAAGGCTGTAGAAATATGAGCATACCATGTGGAGTGTTTCCCCTTGGATTTTTTTCAGCAGTGGTGCTGCTGAGTGGCCCATATTGACAGGACTCCTATCTGTGCACACCACAAGTGAAATAACTTCAAGTACCTACTTAAGATTTGTGTCAGATTGGTTTATTCATGTTCATCGAGCTATGATTTTATTAATATATAGGAGCTTTTGACACCAAAAGGACTCTGGAGGCCCAGATAGCTATAGTTGTAATACATGTCAAAGAATTAAATGCCTCAACACATGTGGTGGGTTTGGGGGTTCTCCCTCAAGAAAATGTGATGTTATTTGACTAAAAACTATGCATTTTCACATCATTTTGGACCTTACCTTATATTAAAAAAACAACACTGGTTGTATTTTTTCACAGTACACTCAGACATTAGCAAGGAGAAAAGTGAAACAAATATGTTTACTGATGAAGTAAACACTATGTCCTGAAGTAATCCCAATTCAACACAGGATTAGAGTTGATTTATATTTGAAATACAACTAAATATTGTCTCCAGAGCAGCAACAGTAATGTTTATAACAGTAAAATCCCTATGTAAACTCAATAATATCTTACTGGAAACAAAAATAACATGTCAATAAAATAATTAAATAATATTTCTTCAATTCATTCAAAATACTGAGTGAAGTTTAGAAAGACTGAAAAACACAGACATTCACCATCAGTCTTTCCTCTTGTCCTCCTCCCTCTGCTGCTAATGTGATTCACTGATACAGGTACCGCTGGTACAGAGAAGAGAGGCTGGTTTCTCTCAGCCAGCAGCTAAGTTTACAAGCATTTGCCAGATTTTAAGATATGTGGCAAACTAAGCTAAACGTTTAGGCTACATACAGACAGCTTTCATTTTAGAGTGTGGGGAGACTGCAGGCAAAGCAGTTTAAAATCTTGCATTTCCCTTTTTTTTATGTTTATGCTTGTTGAACAGGTGGTTTGATTAAATACATAATGGCTTTTCCCTTGCGAAGGTTTTACTACACTTACAGTAACGAGCGTAGTTGTCGTTAACTCGAGTAAAACTTTCATTTCACCTGGTTCACTGTCTCCACCTCTCTGCTGCTGTCTGCTCTGTGTGTGTGTGTGTGTGTGCGTGTGGAGGAGCTGAGCCCCGCCCTCAGTCAAACACTGACACAGGAAGCAAATGAGAGGCTGCAGCAATGACACCAATTCCCATTCTCTCCCAACTAGCTCCAGTCAGCTGCTGATTATTATGCAAAATATGAAATTTCAGCAGCGGCGTTCATCATTTAGCAGCACCACTGTTGAAAGCATATAGGGGAAACACTGATGTATGCATTACGTAATGAATATACTAACATAAAGTTGATGTGTAGATGTGATACATGTGCAAATGCATGCAGAGTAAGAACAATTTAAAACAATATATTTAAAGGAAAGGAAGTGATAAATATATGCATTATGTGTCACTTCATGATCGAACAATATTTGGGAAATGTGTTAGTACCTATCTGTAAGCGGCTGTGGAAGGCAACGTTTGCCGAGGGAGGGGAGGTCCAGGGTGTCTGGTTTCTTATCCATCCTACATGCCTGGATGTTCAGGTACTTGAATATGTGCACTTTGCCCTTAAGACAAATCTGAAACATACAAATACACACAAGGAATTTCTTGTAACCACTCGAAAGAGAGATGTATTCATCCGCCCACTAGAGGGCGCAATTGTACCAGGTTCAAATGACATGTAATAAATGCATGGACATACCTGTGCGGGTGGAGACTGCATAGGATTGTTGTCTAGGATGATGTGCTGCAGTTGCCTGAGTTTCCTGTAGGCTGGAGGAATCTCTGTGATCTTATTGCAGGAGAAGTCAAGTCTAATGAGAGGCAGGTCAGCCAATTCTGCAAATACAGAAAAAGAGAAGAGTTTCATAAATAGCTTTTGTTAAATGTGGTACATTTATACTTTGAACATGTAATGGGGAACACAGTAAATGCCTTTATATGCTGTATTTTAACTAATAATAGACAGGTTAAAAAGTGATTAAAATAAAAAGCAGTAGATACACTGACTGAGCTCCAACAACACTAGATCCTACATTTCCCATAATGCAATGTTTTGCAATAGCTTTATCCTCCAAACTCTATGCTCAGTTTGTAACGCAGATTGTGCACTGACCCTCAGGCAGCATGTGAAGACAATTCTTCCTGATGTTGAGTTCTCGTAAGGCTACAAGCCTCCCCACCTGAGCTGGCAGCACCTGGATCTCATTACAGCTCACATCCTGCAGGGGGAGACACAGTGTAAAAGATGGGATTACTAGGGCAATAAAATCCACAGAAGTTTATATGAAGTGACACACATACACACTGCTTACCAGTTCCATCAACTCTCTGGCCTTGCCGATCTCCTCGGGGATGGACACAAGCTTGTTGTTGCTCACAAGCAGAACTTTGAGGGGGAGGTTGAACAGGTATTTTGGCAAAACTGATAAGAGATTTCGGCTGTAGAGAAAGACAAAATATTAACCTACATTGAGAAGAGCATACAAATATTACACTCTGTGATGTCTTTTCTGTGTCACATAGTGTGCATGTAACGGTGAGCATCTAGTGATTGGGAATTGAGCTTCGGCAAAAGAGGAAATCCCTCTCATGTGAGCATTTTCGCCCAGTCAGTGTAATGAAAGGGGAACAAGCACTTCTTGATATAAGACTGAACACAGTTTTTGTGAAAAGGCAAAACTGAAAGTGTGGTGTGAGCAGTGGCCCACCTGATATCGAGATAAGTCAGCATCTGCAGATTGATAATGGCTTCTGGGATGCACTTGATGCAGTTGTGGTAGAGGTTGAGCGACTCGAGGGGGGCGAACAGACACACTTCTGGAGGGATTTCTGTGAGACGGTTCTTGGAGAGATCTGCAAAAAACAGAAGTTGATTAAATATATGCACTTTGGATAGACACGTGACATACACCTTAGAATTTTTTCGAGATCTGGGCACTGCCCGTTTTGTTTGCTTTAGGCTTGAGACTGATCAATATGTCTCTGTTATGGAGAGGTAGGCAGCGCACCTCTTCATCCAACACTGGTCTAAGATTACACCACCTCAATAGTTTGAGTGCTACTGGCAGTGTAATATCTCAGTATTACCATTATTGATCTCACTGGAAGTGGCACAGTAATGGATTTAGATTTGTATTAATGGGTGGAAAGTGTTTGAACTCACTCATCTTTTCTTTTTGTTGAAAGATCAGTTGCAAGTAACAGAAGACAACCACCAAAGAAGGGAGAGTTGGGCTGTTTTTTGTACAGAAGAGTTGTGTGTTCTATGTCGCTGGATAGTTTGGGATAATTCATGAAAAATAACTAGCTCTTTCTTTGATATGATTTATTTTTCTGAGCTTAATCATTATGAATTATTTTTATATGCATTTCATGAGTTTTGGTAAGTATTTGAGCATAAACCAAAGTATTGGACAAACTGGAATTTTGACCTGATGAAGGTACAGGAGGAAGAATTATGAGATCAGAAAAGTCATTAAAATTCATGAACAGGGGGACATGAACATCTGTGAGATATTTCAAACTGTATCAAAGTGATGGACTAACAAACAGACTAGCAAACCAACAAAACAACATTGACAAACCTAGCCATGCTGCTAAGCTATCATGGCTAAAAAGCATTACCACAATTTTCCATAGATATTGGGATTTAGGAGATATAACTCAGATACAGTTAGTGTATTTTTGTTCTATTCTGTGAAAAACTAATAATTAGAAAAGATGGAGAGTATTGACATGTGTTGTAAAATGTGGAATCCTTCTGTTAAGATATTCCTATTATATTTTCCAATATGTTGATTGTGTTTTAGTTTTATGAAAGAGGTACAATTGTTCCATGCTGAATCAACAAAGGACAAACTGTAATTAAAGGTGTCTGACAATTAGTACAGACCTGACTATATCTCATGTGTAGCTGCTTCTATTCCTCAACAAGAATATAAATGAAAACCCTGTTCCACTCAATGAAGATGAGCACAGCCTCCTATCCGCATCTGCCTCTTATGGTAAAATATTTAGATGCCAGCTTTCTTGCTCACGACAGTCAAAGAAGAAGAGGACACTCTGGACTTACTCAGCTGTCTGTTCTCATTCAACATTTTCCCACTTACACGACCAAGACAAATTTTGAAGTAATTTACAGTTGTGTCATAAAATACATCTACCCCTAGTCTAAAGTCTAGCTATGCTAGACTTTAGACTTAGTCTAGACTTTAGACTGATTTTCCCCCCAAAATATATGGATATTTTGGGGGGAAAATCATCAAAATGAGAAGGACTCATCCTATGTCTTGTGTACAAGTGAAAGGTTTGGCCTAATGCATGATATATACATAATGCACTAAATTACAATCTATGTCATCAGCCAGACCCATGCTCTCTGGAGGTTCACCTTATCTGTGTGTCTTTGGATCATGCAGAGACTGAGTTAGGACACATTCTCCCTTAGGGTTGATGAATCAGTCACACAGCTCAAGACTTTTTCAGGCACACACACATGCATGCACACACTGTCTATCTGTTTCTCTCTGTGTGTTCTATTAAATAAACCCTGACACAAACGGTATTTGAACAGGAAACATGCAGATACATGGAGGCCTGTGAGAAGAATACATGTAAAGACTACCTTGCATTGTATAGAATTCACCTTCAGACACATATTGATCCAGCAGCTGCAAAGTGGTGTGTGTGTGTGTGTGTGTGTGTGTGTGTGTGTGTGTGTGTGTGTGTATGTGTGTATGTGGAGGATCCTGTCTCCTGAATTATCTGTGGGTGACACGATAATTAGAGACCTATGTGAGGAGCTGCACAGCACCAGATAAACACATGGAGCTTTCAATTATTCTGTCCCACCTAACTGAAGTACCTCATCCATACTGCTGGAAAAACAAACACTACTGCACCTCCATCCTCTTAATATGTGCAATTACATATAGCTACCACCCTTAATTAAAGAATTAAGCTATATGTGATGTGAAAGCAAGCACTCTCTGACCACCTGGTAAGAGGAGTGTGTGGGCGGATTAGCATAAAGAACATACAAAACGTCATTCCAGTAGCTTTTATTCAAATATAACATTTTAACATATCTATGCAGATACCATAACCCCACTCCCCTGAGGTTACACGACATGATAACTCTGTGTGCTTTGTGTCTGTGCATTTAAACAGACTCTCATTTCTGACAAGCCTTAAATAACCAACAATAGACCAGACAAGCTCTTGCTCTGTAGCTGTGGTCTGAACTCTGACAGCGGCCAATAAGCAGAAGTGAGAAGCAGACCATGAGACAGTCAGTAGCACACAGGGAAAATAAGTCCAGAGGTTAAGGGAAACAGAAATTACCACGTGGGGAAAGACCAAAGCTGAGGTCACGGGGTATACTCGTTTTCCATTAAGAGTAAATTCAGCCTTTCCCTGAGGCTTGATGCTGTAACCCAGCTGTATACCTCCCTGCAGCCCCACAACTGGGGATTCTTCTGTAGCAGTGGAATCATGTGGGTCGATGGTTGATGGAGGGGGATGGGGGGGGGGGCAGTCTTTGTGAGCCTGTCCATCTCCATCCCCTTCTCCCTCCTTCTCCATGAGCCATCTGCGGCCCACAGTGGGCCTTTTATCCAACCTGCCGGTTGGCCAGAACTCCCGCAGGACGGGGCCCGCCAGGCAGACTTCACCAAGGCTCCACTCCACTGCACCCTCCCGCTAAATCAGCAATCCATCCATTCATTTATGTTGGTTGTGCAGATGATGTCTGGCTCCATCTCTCTGTGACACAGCAAACTCTATACTAATAGATATCCTGCTGAGTGCTGATGCAAATAAGAGAATAATGTCTCTCTCTGTACTGCCAGTTGCTGCATAGGGATTTGGAACAAGAAATATTTGTTTTAAGACTATTGAAAAATCCAACCTGCCATCAACGAGGGCAAACATATCACTTATTGTCTATAATACATCCCAGCATCAAGTGTAGAAACTGCAAACACTGCACCATATTTTACTGCAAATTAAGATCTTTACTTTAGCTCTTTGACAGCTTTGTTACAAGGTTTAATTTAATGAAAACAAGGAAAATAAAAACATGATTAATTGAGGTTAATTAATTTCACCCCGCTGCAGACGCGACCACAGTGTCTGGCTTGGGCATCTGCTGGATGTTAAGAGCAGTTAGGCACACTCTGCGGGTGTGTTTGTGCTTTGTCTAGGTGTGGATTCAGGTTGATCAAATGCAGTCATGCCTTGCTGGGATTCCTCATCAAGTTTGGATGAGCCATTTATGTAATTATAAGAGGGTCAATGATTCCTTTTTTGGAGTGTTCACGACTGAGACTGGTGTCTTAGAGGGCTGAGGATTTGTGGAGTCTGTTCTGACTGTCATCTAATCACTGGCATCAATCTGTTTGGGCGGGGATCATACCAGGGGTGTGCGCGCAGCCTGCGGGTGAGCTGGCGGACGGTGATCGAGTGAATGGGTGGACTGCTCTGTGTGAGGTGTGGCCTGGGGTGATGGGCAGTCACTGGATCAGCTGTATTTGTTCAGTTACTTTGTGGGGGTTTGTTATGTGAGAGCAAAGTGAAGAGCAGAGTGAAAACTACAAATTACTATGAAAGTTGGTGGCTTTGGCGGGTAAATATTTAGACAGTATATTTGTTTCCAATATATTAATAATATAGTTCGTCTTTCACTCGTACACGTGCTGACTGAAGGGAATGAGATCAGAAATCAAACATTTCACTCATATTCTGCATCAAAGGAAACCGAAGCTGTGGCTGTACACTTAGTTTGACACCATAACTAACCTCTGATTAACAACGTCACATACTGTATGCAAAATGTCACTACAAACGTCATCTCATTTGGAGGCTTTTTATATAGATTATAACTTAGTGAATATAGACTACCCGTGAGTTTGATTCATTGTTATGTTGCAGTTTATCTGTTTTATATGTTTCTAACGTTAATACTTTGGGGGGTTTTCTAATTGTTGATCAGACAAAATAAGTAATATCATTGTCATGAGCATTTATGCTTATTTTTTGACATTATATAGACTAAAATATTGCTTGATTCATCAAAAAAGTTGCTACTGTAGGGAATAATCTCTAGTAAGCAACAGAAAGTAAATAATTAAGCATATATCGTGTGGTCAGAACCTCAAGCAAAAAAGCAGACAATTAATTTTCATCGCAGGCCATGCATATCATAACAAGTGTCATCAGAAGACTTATCTTATTCACAATCATTATTTCTCTTTTAAGTTCAGTTTTACCATCCAAATATTTAACTGTGGTGACACTGATGTGATAAGGCATTGCGTTCCTGCTGACAGGTATGCATATGTCTTGTCTAGACATGCAGAGGCACATTCACTAGAAGGAGCCCTGAGGGAAGAAACACTAAAGTGGAATTTTGATTTTTTTTTTTCTTCCCCGGATGTTTCAGACTACACTTACATGGCTAGGATCATTTGAATCTATACTGTATCTCCCAAATGAAAAAGTTTTTTGGGGGACAGTTTTTGTTTTTTTTGGGTAGCAACCCAGCAACGTCTGCTATCCTTCAATGACTACACATGACAAAAGCAACGACAAGACAAAGTTTATAATGACACCAGGAATATTTAATTTGATTTTCAGCGAGGCAGCTCACCAAGTATGAGTAGCACAGTGTAGCGCTGTGTTGTGTTTTAAACCGCCAAGCCTATGTCCTTGTGAATCAGCTGACCGCAATGAGCTTGTGCTGTAATGGGCCGTGACGACTACAGTGTGTACACTGGTTGATTATTAAATGGTTGAGACTTGTGTCCTTGTGGAGACTGTCCTTCACAAGCTGTCTCAGAGGACCAAACTTCTCAGGAATGTGACAACAAAGACGCATTTTTACAGTGTGAGATATTCTGTTTGCAAGTCACGCACACTCAAATAAAATGAGCAATATTCATTTTACCACCTGTTCAAACCAGCTCTGGACTAGAGACAATTTTATAGCAGTTCGGACATAGACAACAAATCTTTCAGCTTGTGGTTTGTTCTTGGCTGTCAAATCACTATTGAATGCATCCTCAACTGGCAGGCAAACTTCACACGTCTTTATCTTTCTTTCACCTCACGTTCTTTCCAGAGCTCTATTTGGCTGTTAAATATAACACCAAACCCTTCATGGAGGATCCAAGAAGGAGAGAGATTTGTTGTGTGATGACAGAGTCTGTGTAGTCTTCAACTGTGTGGCTAAGTCATAAAAAAGTTAAAATAAACTAAAACCACAATCTCCAGCATGACCCATATTCCAAAGTATACTCTAAATAAATCATTATGTTTTCTAAGAAACCACATAAACTTGCTAGTTTAAAAATCTACAAAATATGTTTAAAAGGATTCCCCTGAGATACCACACATACAGTACAGCATCTGATCCTCCCGCTGTCAACACTGAGTTGTATGTTTGAGAATAATGCACGCGTGTAAAGACATGCTGCATGGTGCTGCGGTGGAGGCACCTCACACTGTATGACGTGTGCGTGGGTTTGTCCCCTCGAGGGTAGGGTAATGGCAGGCAGGAGCATGCTGGGATATGAACCTGAACATCTGCCCAGGTTGATGCACTGCTCCCCAGCCCCTCTCCAAGGTCAGGGCATCAGCTCACAGCCGTTGTGCTTTCCCATGGGAAAACAAACTGACTGGAGACAAACTGCCAGTAGCACACTGCAAACAGACACCCTTGTGTGAGCGGGCCTCTCTCTTTCTCTTTCTATACACAAACTGAAGCCTTCTGCTGCTCTTTAGTTAGATGGAGGCCACTCAGATAGGTCCTGCTCGGTGTAAAAACCCTATTTCACTTCTTAAACCAGCAATGGGATTGATGGATATTATAATAACACACTAAGAAAGAAATGGTTTAAATTCTTAAATGCGTCTTCATCTCAGGAGTCATTGCCTGATTAAATCTGAATGAGCTTGCTTTTTATTCCGTTTGAAAGGCTCCTGATGTGATTGATCCTGCAGGCCTCCACAGAAACGTAAAAGCTGTACTCTACGTTGTTTCATTTCACTGCAGTGATTGCACTGTAGTTGATGTGAAGCGTGGTGTTGTGAGGTGTTGATCTCTCTTTGCACATTTGAAAGTGAGACTTCCCACCGTCGCAGCTTTTACTCAAGGCATCGAAATGAAGACGTGAAACACAAAGTGAAAAGGCTGCAGCATCCACAGTCACTGGATTAGTCTCAGTGAAAGAGTGAGAACAAAGATGTGACAGAAATGTATACTCTCATGTCCTCTTTTGATTACTACCAGTGTTGTATATAACATGCACTCATGAACAGCAGTTATTTCAAAAACCTATATGCAGCAATCAAGAAATATCTGGACAGTTTCGCTTCTGATAGAGACAAGCTGATAATCTTGACAGTACATTGTAACAAGTGTGCACACTCAGCCTGGTAGTCCATAAATAGTGCACAATAGCTTCCTGGTGTGTCTGTCTCACCCCTGAAAAGCAACTCATGCAAAATATTTACAGACTCAGCTCATCAAGGCTAGTTTTCACATTGTTCACATATACGCAATTTAAAAAGAAAATATGTCTAGTGTCTAGAACACTGGTCCATGACAATCAACACAGGGCGTGATGCTACTAAGTAAATGATTAATAATAACACCTATTAAAACTCATGAGTTGGTCTATAGGTTAGTATTGGAATAACAAATGTCATAATTAGGTAAAGATTTTCTCTTAATATGCCACATGGTTGGAAAAACTGTCTTGAATATGGAGAGGTAGCAAAATCTTTAAGCAGAAAACATAAATCCCTCGGGGTAAAGACTCTCCAACAAATCGGTGCCCCTGCCATGAGCTTGACATGACAAAGAGAAGCACCATATGGTATATGGACATCTCAGAGGAGACGACTATTAAGCTGAGATCGAGCATCTCCTACAGTAACTACCCGTGAAAATGACTCAGAAGCTCCCTAGAATGATGAATGAACTGTTTGGATAAAAACCTGTATTTCATACTAACAACCACAACACTCAATTCCTTGGAATGAAAATGAATCAGTTTCACAATAGAGCTTCAGGTGTGAAAAGGTAGACAAGCCCTTTTCTTAACCGAGATACAAATTAGTATGTAAGACATGAACCTGATAACAGAATACAGAAAACGTGAGCCTAATACTGACCTACTGACTGACATGAGTATATGAAACAATACAGAATAAGGATACCCCTTGAAGAAACCCATTGAAATACAAGATACACATCTAGCCTACATATGAAACCAAAAGCACACCAATATCTTCCTCCTCTCTGACAGATTATGGGAGCTGTATGGGCATATGCACCCATGCAGGCAGGGAAGGAGGAGGAGGAGGAGGAGGAGGAGGAGGGGGGGGGGGGCTGCAAGTACCCTGCATCTTTTGTCTGGATGTGAGGAAAATGAGAAAAAAAATTGTATGTAGGTGTATCACATGTTCAGCACAAATGATACTGAGCGAGCAAGACTTTACTACTGGCCTCTCGGTTCATTCATATTCTGTTCCAGCAGACTGCAGCTCGGTGTGCGAACCGCTGCACAGCGCCTGCCTGCCTGCCTGCCTGCCTTCCTTCCTTCATGGGTGCGCCTGCCGTCTCATTCATGTGTCTCAGGGGGGGGGGGGGGTTTTGGGGGAAGCAGTAAAAGCTACTGGCGTCGACCAAAACAACTAAACAACAGCAGCAGAGACCCTTGTGCAATAAACTGGTGTCATAAATGAACCCGAGTAGACGGTGATTACAATCAGGGTTTTTTTTTTGCCCATTTACAGCAGCCGGCTCAGTGGACGGTATAGCCCTTTAAATTATTGTCACCTACACGTTCATTCGCCGCTATAATAAACCAAGCAAAAATCCAATGCGGGAATAACATTCACATTATTCTGAGAGTTGATTTTTATTTGAAGCACACTGAGACTGACTCGTGGTTTCTTATACTCGGAGCATGCACAGCAAAAACCCACCTGCTTGTGTTGTATCGGTCAGATCGTAGCTCATCCCCGGGTACTCCCTCAGCTTCCTCCCGCTCAGGTTCAGTATCCCCGAGCACACGGCATCCTCCAGAGCCCGATCCAGGCTGCGGGCCGTGTGGTGCTGCTGCTGGTGCTGGTACTGGCTGATGCCCGGGCTCCAGTGAGGTCCGCTAGAGTAGTGATGGCTTTGTAGAGCAGTGACAGCTCCCACACCTCCCTGACTAGACGCCATTTTCGTACAAAAAAAAAAAAGAAAAAGAAAAAGAAATTACTCTTACAATAATAACAGCGCACAGCGGCAGACTCTCCGCCCATGCGCATGCAGGGTACTTTCCCCGGACGGACGCTAGGGGATGGGCTTCCGAGGTAGTGCTGCTGCTGCTGCTTCTGCTGCTGCTGGTGGTGGTGGTGGTGATGATGGTGATGGTGAGGAGGGTATGGTGGCCATTTTAGGCTTTTACTCTTCCTCCACCTGCTAATATACCAAATCCCAGCAGGGGCCCCAGTGCAGCACACAGGGAGCAGGGGCCCTTCATGCAATCCTATATTCAGATTTCCTTGCCTGCAGGGCAGCGGATGGTTATTGAGCAATTTAACCAGCTATGATTAATCACTATGATAAATATCAAATCCAGAGACACTGTCGGATATTAAAATAAGTGCCACGTGGTGCTATGCCTATATAATACAACCAAACATAATGCATTAGATAAAATATGATATTTAAAAAATGTGCAGCACCCTTAGGGTCATTCTGACCTTTTTTCACTGGGTATCAATTATGATTTATCATCTTGTGCTTACTGCTACTGCTGATGAGAGATAAGCTACTGAAGAGTGGAAGCTATATGAAACAAACATGATTATACAGATCTTCACTGTTACTTCCACAGCAACTTCATTTGGGCAGGATATGTCTTTGTCACAAAGGAACATTTAATTTATTCCACTTAAGCAACAGCTGAGGAGCACTAAAGTAGCTTAAATGCCCCTCTGGTCAGCCCAAACACCCTTCATCTGCCAAAATGGTTCTTTGGTTGGTCCAAATGCACCAAGTCATCCTGTGCTCCTCTAGCCAGCCCATGTTTCCAAAATTATATGCATCTCTGGTAGACACAGTTAACTGCCCCTCAGGTCATTCATCCCTATGATAATTAAAAGACACCTCTGGCAGTTCCTTAACTCAAGCACTGAACACCTCCACAGTAAAACACTGCTGCTTCCGTTAACTTACATTTGATTGGTTGAAACAGTTTTCTCTGCGGCCAAAACGCTCTCTAAGATGGTGCTCTGTGTGCTCATTTTTGTTCATGTTTTAATATAGTCATGGTTGGATATGATGGGGATGAACATAACCTTCATTCTGCATTTTTATTTCCAAATTTTTCAAAATTCTCTGTATGAGTTTATTTCATCACTACAAAGCTTATGTTGAAAATATTTCCTGCATCATAGTTTTTAGGGCTGCAACTGATGATTATTTTCATTATTGATTTTTCTGTTGAATATTTTCTCAAATCAATTAGTTGTTTGGTCTATAAAATGTCAGAAAATTGTTAATATGTTGATTGCCGTTTCCCAAAGCCCAAGATGCAACAGTCCACACCCTAAATATATTCAGTTTACTATCACAGAGAACAAAAGACGCCAGAAAATATTCACATTCGTGAAGCTGGAACAAAAGAATTTGGGAATTTTTTCTTTAAAAAAAAGAGTTGGTGACAAATTTTCTGTCGATAGTTTTAATATTGTCATTTGTCACATTAATTGTTATTGTATCACATTAATAATATTAATATACTGCTAATAAGAATAAGAATAAGATGTGGGTAAAACAATAAAAGGTAATTAAGAACAGAGGATGGGTTACAGTAAGGGAGGGAGCTGCCAGGGTGCCAAGTTGTACAAATATGTTTGTACCTGTTTTTTGTTTGTTTGTTTGTTTGTTTGTTTTTTTAAATAGCTACCAAGTTGGCCTCTGTGATATGTCTTGGTAGAAAAGTCCATAATTTTGTGGCATAGTTTAAAAAAAGAATTATAAGGAGGTATTTTCCACTAGATTGTTTCTATCACCAGTCAAATGATTGATGATGAGGGCAATTTGAGGAACAAAAGCAACATTTAGGGCTCGTCTTTGGTTTGTTTTTTTGGAATTCCAGCTGCTTTTTCCCTGAAAGTCACTTCAGTCCACTCTGCACTTAAAATATGAACATTTCTAAGGGTGTAAGGACCTGAAAGAAGCTTCTGTATATAAGAGTCAAGCAGCCTACACACATGTTTTTCTGTCCACCACGAGACCTATTTAAACCTCAAAGGTCAACTGTAATAATAGCTGCGTTTAAGAAAACCATAGCCAAGTGACCACAACACACATGTGAATATAAGGGAGCACTAATTCAGCTATGACAGTATGAAGACTTTACGAGAGAAAAAGTCAAAATTTCCATGAAAGCGGATGTCTCCTTCATGAATATGTATGAGCCCATAGAGAGACAGACTCTGTACAGTATTGGACTATATAACAAATATAAATAACTGGCAAAAGGAGCATCAATAACAAACTGTAGAGGGCAGCAATTCGCTATTGTAGCGTCTAGTCTGCCGAATCCAACGTCGAAGAAGACGAAGAAGAAGAAGCTGCCCACTGAGCTCCAGTCGCATATATCGCTTCTGATGTTGTGATAGAAATCAGTTGTCGTCGCAACCAAAATGCTGAAGCAATAGCACTTACACACATTGTAAGTTACAGCTTTGGCTAAGGTACGAAGCTGTGTGCATGCAGTGTGGTTTAATGCTCTCCTGTGCGGCCAGTCGGTGCTTTGTTTGTGGCGTTGCAAAAGAAAACGTTAGCTAGCTGAGACTTGAATTCACTGTATGACAACCATAGTTAGCTATGTTAGTTAGCCTTTTGCATCTTTATGGGAGATTATCAGGATTATATTTGATGGAGAAATGTGTATTCAACAGCTAAAGGTTAATGCTGGGTTAGTTTACCAATAGACCGTCAGCTAAGCTAAACATTAATGTTAGCTAATGTTAGCAAAGTGAGGTGATAGTTGAGGTTAACAGCAGGCCCTTTAAACACTATCTGTGCTGGACAGGGACTAAAACTGTTTGTTTGTTACCTTTGCAGTGCAGGGAATTCAGGATACTCTCCAAGTGATATTATCAAGGTAAAAGCGCTGCATTATGTGTTGGAGCTCATCTGTTTGGCTGTTAGTTAGCTAACTTGAAGTTATTACCATCACCAGTTCAGCTCCATCTGTTTCAACAGTTTGCAGTGTATGCCAGCTATGAATAGTACTAGATTTTGCTTTGTGGTGTTCAAGTGTGAGTTTGGTTAGTCCCTAATGTTTTCACATTTTCAGACCAGATGCTTTCATTCATCCACATCTCGACAAACAACAAGGGAACTTTTGTGACAGTATTTCATAACATATGCTGGTGTTTTGGATCATCCAGTTATCTACCCAAACTGAGCTTGTGAGCTGATCTTTTGTGTTTCACACTGTCAGTTTGATTCTTTCACACATTGCCTGGATATACTGTATCATCTGGATGAAAATGGGATGCCATAAAGTGATGGAAATAAGTAGGGCTGCAACTAACGATTATTTTCTTCATCGATTAATCTGTCGATTAATTAGTTATTTGTTCTATTAAATGCCAGTCAATGGCGAAAATGTCGATCATTGTTTCCCAAAGCCCAAGGTGCAACCTAAAATGTCTTGTTTTGTCCTGACCACCAGTCCACAACCCAAAGATAATCAATTTACTGTCAAAGAAGACTAAAGAAACCAGAAAATATTCATATTTAAGAAGCTGGATCCACAGAATTTGGGCTTTTTTTTTCTTGAAAAAATGACTCAAAACAATTAATTTTCTGTTGATCGAGTAATCGACTAATTGTTGCAGCTCTACAAATAAGTAAAGATTGCTTTGTAGAAAACCCCTGTGACAGATGTGTGCTGTATTGCCTATGTATGGGCCCTGCCCTGTGCCTCAGAAGAGGAGGGAGGTGCCCTATTCTTTATTGTTCTCCCTCAACCCTGAAAGTGATGTACAGTTTGTGCACCCTACATAAAGGATGACTTTTTTTTAGACAAAGATGTAGAATATGAGTAACAGGATTACAGTAATTTGAACATCAAATTGGCAAAAAGGTTCAGTTTAAAGGTATGAGGGCAGCCATTGTAGGATTAGATCATATTGTGTTGATGGAATAATAATAAGGCTGTTTGAGGTAAAATAATGAAAAGGGGGGGATAATGTCATAGATTGAACAGTGATGTCACTGTCATTAATTTAAAAGATATTATTTAATTGTAAATTATATTCTAATTAAAATTTTGACATTTAACTTTCCTTCTCTTTTTTTTTTTTTTTTGCAGTTTGAGCATGGCAGACAGAAAGGGAAAACCTGTCACTCCAATCAAAACACTAACAAAAAAAGAACAAGAAGAGCTTAAGAAGAAGGTAAGAAGGTTTTGGATGTTCTACTTTTGGATATGATTTTAGCTATTTTTGGATTTGTTTAATAATTACATTGTAGTTAAAGAATCTAGCAGTCTAAGATGGACTATAAAACTGCACTTTGTAGAATGAGGATACATCATTTTCCAAATAAAGTATATGTTTGAAATAAATGCATAATAGTATTCACCAATCTCAAAATTTTTAATTTGATCAACAGTGAACAAAGCAAAGGGATAAAATATATACTGAACATGTGTATGTGTTTCTTCATGACTTTCCAGGAGGAAGAAAAAGCAGCAGAAGTTTTTGAAGAATTCTTGGCATCATTCGAGACGAGTGAGAAAAGCGGAGTGAAAACTTTTGTCCGTGGGGGTATCGTGAATGCAACTAAAGGTCAGCAGCTGAGACTTCATCTTTTGCACTCCCGTTTTTGGCATGGAATGTCTGGACAAAAAATTAATTATGAGTTGTCAGTTCCAATAATGTTAAGCTGAGTGACCTGGACGTGTTTGGAGATCTAAAAATAAGTATTAGGGAACATCAGGCTGGCTCAGCAGTGAAATAGTTCACCATCTTAATTTTTCAGCGGCCATATTGTTTGAATGGTTTAATAAAGTACGTCCACTCAGGGGATCCGTACTCAGCAGTCCTTTATTATCTCTTTAATATCTCTTCCAATACTGAATAGATCTTAAAATTAGTGTTACACAGAAAGACATCCCTGCCCTTTAAGTCTTAACTGCAAACACAGCAATAGAACTGAGACTCAACTAATTCATATCAGTTGCTCCTTGACCTGAGGCCAGTCTGTCTAAAATTACTATCACATGAATTATAGTTAGCATTCCTCATCAGTTGTTGGATTGTCAGTGTTAAGGGTTTGCTATACTTTTTGCAGAGGAGGAAGCAGCAGAGGTCAAGAAAAATAAGCTGTATCGACCCGCGTCAAAGTTTGTCCCCGTGTCCCAGCATGTCTCACCAGCATCGTCTGCTGAAAGCAAAAAGTCTGTAAGTTTGTACTATAATGTTTGTGTGATGGCAAAATTACTGAATTGAGTAAAAATGCAAACTTACCTTTTACACTTACTATAAAGTACCATCTTTAAATGTGCAAACTCTATGAATTACATGTACAGTCAGTCAGTTGTAAGAATAACTACAATGGAAGCCTGTTTGATTAACAGAGTTTTAAAAGAAAGACAGAAGAAAAGAAGAAGAGTAACCTCGAACTCTTCAAAGAGGAACTTAAGCTGTAAGTATTTTTTGCAAAAGTGCCTGATATCATGTTTAAATTCAAGCTCTTGATAACTTTTTTTTTTTTTTTTAATGTGTGAAAAAAAAAATGCAGAATACAAGAAGAGCGAGAGGAAAGACACAAAAGGAAGAAAAATGACCCTGTTGGAGGAGGAGGATATGGAGATGTGGACATACCATTATCAGGACGATCAAGTAAGAGTCCTTGTTCAACATCATCTGTTTTTTTACTGAAGGTTTGAATACAGTAAAATATTTGAATCATCAGCTGGACTACATCCTAATCCCTCATTAGGCCTAGTATTTACATTTTCCTTGTATGGAGAAGCCATAATTTAACACATTTAAATGAATGTTTCAGTGTTTATAGATACCTTTGGATAATTTAATGGTGATGAAGAGTTTAAAAGACAATCACTGCCCAGCCTTGCTCCTCAAGGCTTGAAAATTTTGCTAAACGGCTACTCTGAGTCATGCTGACCTCAATCCTGTTTCTTCCTACAGCATTATATGATGACTTAACAGTGCCAACCACCACTAACCTCTACATTAGCTGCATTAGCCCAAAGGTAATGTCGCACATTGACTTTGATTGGCTCAGCACTGCATAGATGTACATTTAGTCACTGTTCATTTTTTAATTATTTTTCAGATGAACGAGGAGTTGCTTTGCAAAGAGTTTGGTAAGTATGGTCCTCTGGCCAGTGTGAAGATAATGTGGCCCCGAACAGACGAGGAGCGCTGCCGGACTTCCAACAGAGCCTTTGTGGCTTTCATGACACGGAAAGACGCAGAGAGAGCCTTGGCAGCACTTGATGGTACAGTTGACTCTACAGGCTCCATTTACATGCTGCAGTAGCAGGTTTATCTAATAAATTGCTCTTATTATATGCTTCCATACTGACTGTGATTGTGGGATTGTGTTTTGTATCATAGGTAAAGTGATTATGGGGTTTGAAATGAAGCTGGGATGGGGTAAACCAGCTCGCATTCCACCTCAGCCTCTCTACACACCGGTGGGGGTGAGGGCCACACCGCCACCCCCATCTGGTCTGCCTTTCAATGCTCAGCCAAGGGATCGCTTCCGCAATGACTTCACCAAGCCGCTGGGCATGTCAAAGGGGGAGCTTGACAAGGTAACATTGCCTCTGTTCTCTGGAGTGTCTGCATGACCATTTTTTTGTATGCCTGTATATTTTAGTGACAAGTAATGGGTGTTGAGTGTTCTGGGCTGGTGAAGTTGGTGTACAAGAGCAAGAATTACAGTCAGTAAAAGAACCTTTAGAGAAAGTTTTCCATATACTCATATTTTTAGAAAAGTGCACAGTGGAATTTGGCCTTTTTGTTCAATCATTTCAAACTGCAGCAGGGTTGAGACTGATTCAGGAATTGTAATCAAGAATTAAAGGTACCTTGTGGAGTTTCTGACCTCTAGTAGTCCTGATGAAGTTTTGAATGGGTTCATACACGTGTACGTGGAGGACATGAAACAGTCCTGCCACACATAGATATACTGTATATACAAGTATATTGTGGGAAGAGGTCTATCCATTCTTACAGTTATCATAACTCACTGATTTGTCAATCAATCTGTTTTCCAGGAGGTTGCGTTGTGACGAAATACTAATAATAGACATTTATGTGTAGTATAGAATAATTTGTTGAAAAAAATGATGGTTTTCATACTAAAATACTTAATAAAATAAAATAATGCAAAGTAAAAGTAGGCTAATATTACTGCAATGAATTAAAATTGAGCCTATGTTTTGTAATTATTTTAGAAGTATTTCCTGTCTTCTTATAATAAGGCTACCACAGCCCAGATGTGATATCTAAGTATATACAGTACCAATCACAAGTTTGGACACACCTTCCCATTCCCTTGAATGAGAAAGTGTGTCCAAACTTTTGACTGTTACTGTGTATCTATGATTTCACACTATTCCACTGATCTACAGGTGGCTGTAATGTGCTAAGAAATGCAGCAGTGTGCCAGCAAAGGCAGTGAAGAAGAGGATAGCAAGCTAGTAAACACAGATGTAAACAATGCAGGGTTTAAAATTCTGAATTAAATCAAATAAAACTGTGCAAATGTTTTATGAGGAAGGAAATGCATTTGACACATTTGTCAGACCTCAACGACACACAATGCGTTTTGGTGAGTAAATAAATACACATAACTTTTGTTTGTTGACAGAAAACTCCACATGGCAGCTTTAATCCATGTTCTACAAGCAAAACTGTCATTTTTTCATCTGTCATTGTAAAAAAAAAAACTGAGAATCACTGATTATGTTGCATGTTTGTTCATTCACTTGATTCATCACGTTGTCTGTGTAGTGCCATATTACAGAATGAAGGAGTATGGCAAAGCACAAATTAAAGTAACAGAACAGTTTGTATTTAAAATGATAATGCACATTTTAATCTCTTCAATCTTTTAGATGAATTAGCTTCAGTAGTTTAGATGGTTTAGCATTTTAAGATCATTTGCTGGAGTAAGCTGTGTCACCCCTCCCTCCCCCCATTTCACTGACTATGAATGCTATCGTCGTTTTCTATGCTGTATGTATCCTGCAGTGTTTCATCTGTACAAATACTCACTTTTTTAATATTTTCACTATTTGATTTGACTTCACAAACAGACTCTGTCCGAAGCCGTAGTCAAAGTGGTTATCCCAACCGAAAGGTACACACACTCTTCTTACTACAACTGACCAGCTGTTATAACACAAGTGTTATAGGACGGAGGCTGTGGTGCACTGTTCTTGTGTCCATGCAGATAAGATATTCAGGCAGGAAGTCCCAGTCCTAAGAACTGTAACTGCATTAAAGAAATATGATAACCAAACATAAAAGCCAATGTAATGAATGTAAATGGTCTCTAATTTACATACAGTGAATGCAGTTACTATTACTATTGTAGATACATGTATTTTCTCCCTCCTGTTTGCTTACATACAGAATATTAATGCTGTTTCCGTCATAATATTAAGGCAGTGTGATTGTGAAAAGTGAATAGCAATACTTTGTATATTACTGTTAGAGCCATTGATTTATACCAACATCTTTGAACCCAGGGTTTCCCGTGGGTTGGCTGAGACACTGCAGACCGATACAGCTAGAAGGCAGATAGATGTAATGTTAACCCAAGCCAGATGATGTCAGAAGTAGTTCCTGGGGCTAGAGTAGTGAGGAATATAGAAATGTAACAGCAGTGGCAGATCTGACTCTTAATCAGTAACACTGCATGGAAATGTAGTTGAGAGAGGTTTCAGGCATGAAGCCCCAATTCACTGCAACTATAAATTCTGATTTAGTATACATGGATTATATATTGTTCCAATTATTGAATGAATTTGAACACATCTGAAGAAAATGTGTTACAATTGGTGGCTGTTATCACAAAAGTCTTTAAAAGCCTAAATAAAAACTGGCCTTTAAATTTGGTCAAATCTGTGAGTTCTGTAGTTTCAATCTTCTCAACAATCAAACAAGGTAAAATAGCCAAACTTACACTTTGGATTGGGGCTTTGCAACTGTTGAGTGCTCATGAATGGATTTTGCCTCTTGTTGCAGTGTGACTCCTTTTACCCCTTTCACATGCACAGTGAACCAGGAATATTTAAGTATGCTGTCACAGTGTCTGTCCCATGAATAAGGTGTTGTCCGCTATAGCCTGTCACCTTATTATGTTCAACAGTGAACGCTCAGACATGGAGTGACACTGTTACAGTAAACAGGCCAAGTCTCAGCCTTCATCTGGACCAGGGCCAACCTAACACAGTCAGCTGCATTCAGTCTAACAGTGAGTCTGCAGTTTGTACGGGCCACTAGTTCAGTGCAAAGAGGTATTAAGAGATCTCACACTGTAACTGACAGACAGAGAGAAGAGTGCATTTAGGGGTTTTGACACGAACGCTGGTCTGATATACTCTCTTTCCCTGCAGGAATTTATTATTCCTCATTCACAGAATGATAGAGTTTGTGGTGCGTGAAGGGCCAGTGTTTGAAGCCATAATAATGAACAAGGAAAAAAACAACCCCGATTACAGGTACGTACTGTATTGTTGTACCCGGTTGTGTGTTGGTCTCGCAAGTGACCTTGAAGGGTACATACTGTATTCATTTGCTCATTCTTTACTGTCTCAGGTTCCTTTTTGACAACAAAAGTCAAGATCACGTGTACTATCGCTGGAAACTATTTTCTATCCTCCAGGTATGTCTTTACTAAATGGGGAAGCACTGTTGAGGTCACACTGATTTAACTCTTTCACGAGAGATGAAAATGAAACAGTAGTGTACCTTATGTGATTTTCCATGCACTTGGCCTTCACCCCCACCACAGGGAGAGTCCTTGACGGAGTGGAGGACCACCGACTTTCGCATGTTCCGGGGAGGCTCCATATGGAGACCCCCTGTCCTAAACAACTACTCACAGAGAGGCGAAGAGAGGGCAGAAGTGGAGGAGGATGCTTCCCCTGAGGAGGAGGTGAAGAAAGGGCAGCTCAGAGCCGAGTAAGTTTGTCTAACATAGTGACATATATGTTTGTAACTTTATATGAATTAAACGAGGACCCCTGTTATTCTTCTGTAAACACCATTCAGGCACAGACAGAGACTGGAAACACTGCTTAAAGAGCTCACTCCAAGCAGAGAAGATATTGCCAACGCCATGCTGTTCTGTCTTGAGCGAGCAGATGCAGCAGAGGAAGTAGTGGCACACATCACTGAGTCTTTTTCCTTGCTACAGACGCCCCTGCAGAAGAAGGTAAGTCTTTATATTAATAAAGTTTCACACTATGTCTATGTAAAGCATTGAGTGATTCACTCACTTCATAATTCACTTCCTGTAGATTGCCAGATTGTACCTCGTGTCAGACATCCTACACAACTCGTGTGCCAAAGTAGCCGGTGCATCGTATTATCGTAAATAGTAAGACACCATCCCTCAATTCAGCTTGAACACTTTTACCATGTTTTATTTTTTCTCCATTTGAGTGTCTGTTTGTCTTTCTCCTCAGTTTTGAAACAAAGCTAACACAGATATTTGGAGATCTTAATGCAGCGCATAAAAACATACAAGCCAGGCTGCAGGCCGAGCAGTTTAAGGTAAACACGTCTTTCATCACCTCCTCACTCAAGGATATTTCCCATCCAAAAAATAGAGCAACAAAAAAATGTTTACATTTTCATGTCTTATCTCCTCAGCAAAAGGTCATGAGTTGTTTTAGAGCATGGGAGGACTGGGCCATATACCCGGAGCCTTATCTAATCCACCTTCAAAACATCTTCCTGGGTTTTGCCAAAGCAGGGGAGGAGTCAATAGAGGCAGCAGAGGCGAGCTGAATATATGTCATCTTATTACAGACATAATTCCCTTTTTTCCAGTGGCATTTTAACGAATTGGACACCTGTTTGTGTTAAAAATCATTTGAACATGAAGAAGTTGACGTTCAGGCATGCTACGACACTAACATATCTGCACTTGCCTGTCTTCTTGTAGGAAGTGTCCTCTGATATCGATGGTGCGCCAATGGACAGCTCACTTATAGATGGGTTACCTTTGGACAGAGCTTCTGCGGAGGATCTCGATGGCTGCCCCCTGGGTTGGGACCCTCTGGATGGAGTCCCTGTTGACGACATAGACGGTGTTCCTTTAGGAGCCGCCATTGACGACATTGACGGAATGCCCTGTGAGTCAAAGGGACATCTTTCAACCAGAAGTCTGCAGTTTCCTGTCCCCGTTAGCAGTGTCTCAGATCAATACTCTGATCTCCATGAGGATAGAACATCCAGATAAAGAATTGATAGAAGTTATCAACATCGTTAAATAGCAAACTTAAACCATAATTTGAAAAGTCAGTAAGATACAAGTGGTGTGACTCAGCATTTAATTGATGCCCTGACCCAGCTGTCTTTTTTTTCCCCCTTCAGTGGATGACAGCAACGTTCCTCTCTCCAGAGTGCCTTTGTCTAAGTGGGAGAAGACGGGTGATACTGCGACATTTCCTCAAGGTGACACAGCTTTAGAGCTCCAAATATTAGACATTCAGTTAACTATTTTGATAATCGATTAATCATTTTGAGTAATTTTTTTAAGAATAAATGCCCAAATTCTGATTCCAGCTTCTCAAATGTGAATATTTTAGGGTTTATGTAGACATCTATGACAGTAAACTAAATAACTTTGGGTTATGGACTTAAGGTTGAGGACGTCACCTTGGGTTTTTGGGAAACAGCCAGACATTTTTCACTGTTTTCAGGCATTTTATAGACCAAGTGATTAATTGAAAATAAAAAATTGTTGCAGCACTACACAGTTTACAATGCCTTCCTCATAACACTCTGCCACCTCTAATCTTGCTCATCTTTCTCCTTTCTCTCTCAGCCAAAACTGAGTCTAAGTGGGACACTGTGGTGGAGCCAGACAGTGAAGATGAAGTGAATGTAAGGTAAGGAATGTGAAAAGCATACCCAGTAGACATTAACTGTCAAATTGTATGAAAAGTCATAGAATTCATAGTTCTCTTCTCCCTCCTGGCGACAGTGTCAACTCACAGGATGGAGACGAGGACTCAGAGAGTGACAGCAGTGATGACTCCTGCAGTTCGTCCAAATACGACAGCGCAGATTTCCAGAGCTCCCTCAGAAGTTTTCAAATGTCAGAGAGCAAAAGGAAAAGGTTAAGAGAGCTGGAGGTACGTGCACATTTTTTTAAAAACATCTTTATGTGCGGTAGATTTTCTGAAAAGTGTTTGCTTTTACAAAAACTATGGTTAACTGGTTAACCCATCCATTTTTGAAATGTAATTTTGTGATTTTTAATTATTTTAAATCATGTTATCGCCAGGTCTTAAATAGAACAGTTAGAGCCACAAGTGTATTTGCATATCCCAATCACCATACACCAATTTAGATTTGACGCCAACTATGGCGTCAAATGTAAATTCCTATGGTAGCTTCAACCATTTGAAAACAAATATGCAAAACTTATCAGATGTCTCTGACACAGGTGAAGGTTATGAAGCTGCAAGATGAGCTGGAATCTGGAAAGAGGCAGAGGAAGTCTGGGATGAGTATACAACAACAGGTGGCACACTACAGGAACAAACTGTTACAGAAGGTGGGTTCTGCATGTTTTCTTTTACCCTGAGTTATTACAGCAGTTGTTATTCACAGTTTTCCCACTATGTATTCTGCAGTGAGGAGTCTCTAAAGCAAGAATGCAGCCACCACTGATCTGTAGGAGAAATATTTCTTTAATCACAAACTGTATGGGAGCAACATTTACAAAAGTGCTTCTCATTAGTACATCAAAATTAGTCTATGACAGTAGTCATTTGGCACAGTAAAAAAGCGAAACTGATGCAAAGCACCCTGAACCAGACCCAGCTGATATGCAGCTACAGAGTCACAGGGGTAGCAGTTTCAGACTGGCAGACTCCATCCAATCTGCGGCACCTACAGCAGCTGTGTGTGTGTTTGTATTTTACATTTTGAATATGCAAAATTGACGTTTTGTTAACCGAAGCACAGAGGACACAGGTGACACTGCTCCAGGTATCAGTGTGTTCTTTCCTCATTGTTAGTTTGGAGAATTTGGTCCAAAAAAAAAAAAAAAAACCCAGAGGTGTTTGTAGGTTAGAGGGGACACCTGCATGGTGCTAAAATAGTGGTTTCACTAAAATTAATTATCGTAGGATGCTGCATTTTTGACAGTAATATTTTTGGCCACACAGTGAAAACAGCATCTATCAAAAATAAAAAAAAACTTCAGCCCAAACACTCAGTAACAACACCTACGTTCTTTGCCTGTAGGTCCTAACATTGATATGTCTACACATGCAGCTCTGAAGTCCTGTTGTTGTTATTTTACTATTACTGTAGGTGGAACAGGTTGTGTAGAGCTGGTCTGACGATGAACAAATAGCTCCCTCTTGTGGAGAACCTGCAGGCTAATAAGCATGAACGAGCGGCGTATTGCATCTCAGTCCATTGGAATGTTTTATTGTCTACCACAGGAGTTTGAAAAAGATGAAGAAAAGAAAGAGAGATCAACATCGAAATCTAAAGACAGGTCAAAGGATGACAGAAAGGACAAAGAGAGGAGCAAAAGAAGTGAGGACGGGGAACGAAGACGAGGACAGAGTAGAGATTCTGATGAGCAGACGCGACAGTCGAGGAGCATCTCTCCTTTAAAGCAAGTGCCATGAGATGTTTTTGTAGTCTGCAAGTGTATTGATCCTGATTGTTATTCTCAAAGTCAATCTGTTGTCGTATGTTCTACCCATTCAACAGGACAAAGTCTCCCAAATGGTCCAAACGGTCCCGATCACCATCTCCAGACCGGAAGGCACGGAAGTCCAGGTCACGGTCACCGCATCGCTCTCACAAGAAGACAAAGAAGAGTAAACACTGACTCTCAACCCTGGATCTTGTCATCCATTACTGTGCTGCATTAGCCTGCAGCTGTCCATGGGTTACACAATGCACCTCTCTGTCCTACAGTGCTTTGTTTTCTTGGTCCCAACTTTAAGTATCCAGGCAGGATTCAGCACTCTTTTGTATGATAAAGTTTGAACACTGTAACTAATTATATATATTTTTGTTTTAATGTTTGTTTTTAAAATGATAACAGAAATGTTGCTGCAAAGCTCAGACACTAAATAAATCACTGTTGGTGATAAATGAGTTTGTTTCTCTCCAAGAGGTGGAGGACATGATCGGTAGGGCTAGGTATCAACATACTTTAACTGCTACTCTACTAAGTTGTTGTCAGATTTTTTTTCAAGGTTAAAGAAGGTTATAAACAAGCATTCATTTTTATTGAGGAAATTAATATAGCATCATTTGGTTCTGTTTACAAAAGCAGTAAGTATGCAATGTTACACAGTAAATTTACAGTCCTTTTATAGAATGAAATGTGCTTTCATTGATCAGAGAAATGTATCAAAAGTACTGAAGAGTCAGTATTGTTTCTGAAAGAAAAGTTAAGATACCCAGCCCTAATCATTAGTAACCGTATACAGATTTCCTGTACCGTCAGTTTGCTGTCATCAGCTGAAATGTTTCATATTTTAGAGGAAATCTTGAGAAGTTGAAGAATTTAGAAAATGAATCTAGATTTTATAGGCACAAATAATTGGTAAATGACATTTCAAATCACCTTGTTTTCCAGACAAATGGTTACATCTCTTAACACACAAGACACAATAAAATTTGTGACTTACAGTTAGGACAGTGTCTTGCACTTTTGAGGACTTAACTTCTGATATGTGGGAGCAAAAGAAACTAGTAAGGTGCTCATACTATTACAAGTAGCTTTCTAACTATATGAGTCTTGACCATACAGCTGTAAATTTACACAAATCCGAACAGTTTTAGTGTCCGCATACACTCGGCATTTCCGGTTCCTATGAATGCCAAGCCATTCACAGTCGCTTGGTATTAAAGATAAAAAATAGAAATATGACAGGGAATCACACCCTGTCTGCTTTGTACAGTCCATGTCTTCCATCTATTCCCTCATCTTCCATTTTAGGGTCCCTGTTCTCCCGAAAAAGCTGCAAACAGCTCTTTGTCTCAAAGCAATAACCATTAGGTAGTCAGGTGAGATTAGATGGCCCCTGACTGAATGTCCTTCATCTTTAGGACTGATGTCCGACAGACAGGCCTGAATGAGATGAGATGACAACCTCTGAGGTGCTCAGTACTTTTTTACGTTGATGAAAACCTTGATGGCTCCAGTGAAGTCAGCAGAGAGTAGAACCTCTGTGTGATCTGTCTTTAGGGCACCTGCAATGGACAATTCAATTGTTTAGCATTGAAATGACAGTTACTTGATGTTTCCATATTTATCCATGAATGAATTCAAACAAATGTACCTGAGGGTATTGTTTCAGAGTCTGTGGAGTCCAGGCTCTTGCACTCTGCTTCTGGTTTCTCTACCCCTGTCTCTTGTGGAACAATGAGGCCTGGGTGGGGCGCAAAAATGGCTGAGGTGACCACTGCATTGTGTGCTGAAAGATAAGGAGTGCTTTAGTGACAGTTAAATCAAGGGAAACAAATTAATTAGACAGGTAGTCAAGCTAAAATGCTGTTTGTCATTCAACACACAGCACAGTTACCTTTAATCCCTTCCCAGAAGTCATTGCGGTCCCGTCGTACAGATGTGAATTTACTCAAGTCGTGGTAAGTGCTCCAGATGTACACGTACTTATCCTCCGAGCCACTGACTATGAAGGAGTAGTCATGGCTGTAAGAAGATAGTTGCATGATTAATCTGTCTTTATGAGTGAAAGGTGTAGACTAAGTGCTTAATGGGGGCTGGGCAGTTTATGAGAGGCAGTCTAGAGGCAGCAAAAAGGCAATAACACTAACTTCTAAGTGCGGTTCATGGAGACAGGTTTATTACTCAGTGGTTACAAATGCTTCTAAAAAATGCTTAAGCCAAAACCTCATGAAAGGCAACCATCCTCACCTGAAGCTCGCCTTGATCTGGCTGCTGCTGTTGACGTAACCCTTGTATTTCATGGATAGAGACAAGTCCCTCAGGTCGTAAAGGCGGATACGGGAATCATTTGAGGTCACCAAAATCTATGGAAGGGAAAAAAGAGAGAATTTAGTCGCTGTCTGTCTGACTGACATGCCTAGTTGTATTTATAGTGTAGATCAGATGTTACCTTATTCTCTCCAGGTAAAGGTTCAATACCAGTGATTTTTCGTCCAACTTTGTTCCTGCCTCTGGTGGACCTCACGTGTATTTGGGTGTGGTATTTCAGACGCTGTAAAATGTAAGAAACAGAAAAACACCATCATTGAAATGACGTCTACAAAACTTTTACAGCAACCTGATAAAACAGAATGCGTTTAAGTCTATTATGTTCTCTAGTCCTTCATTTGAGTATTACCTCTGTGTCATAGAAGATGCATCGGCCATCATAGGTGCCAATTACTGCATATTTCCCATTTTGGCAGAAGTTGGCAGCAGTGATGAGGCGTGTTTGGCCGTCCACCTCGTTCCAAAGTGCCACCTTCTTGTCCGGAATGTTCCAGAGCCGTAGCTTTCCATCCAGAGAGCCGCTTAGAAAGTATCTGTCATCCTGGAAGACAAGAAACAAGAAATGTTACTATCAATACAGTCTGGGAGCCAAAATAAGTAGATGGATGATTTGCACCAAGAGAAGTAATGCAAGGTGACTCAACTTACTCTGGGATGGAAAGCGATGGCCGTGACAAAATCAATGTGCTGAAAGCAGCAGAGACACTCTCTCCTGGATATGTGCCATAATCTGACTGTTTTATCCATGGAAGAGGAGAGCAGGAAAAAGTTCTAGATTGACACAAAAATTGATTAAGTGAGACAACAGATAAAAACAGTGCTGAGAGCATTTAAAATGTGTGCAGAGGAAGGATAAAAGGATAAAGAGAGGGCAGTGAGACATCACCTTTGACCAGGACAAGTCCAACAGATCAGCTGTATGACCTTTGTACTTGCAGAAGGGGACTTGACGGAAAGGGGCATTCCTGTCCTCTGTATCTGGGTCCTCTGGAGCACAACTTGCCTACAATAAGAGTACATACAGTCTGTTAGGGAAAACACTTAGTATCAAGTCTATAAAATATACAGCATTCCAATACTTGCACTACTAACACTATTAAAAGCAACTGTGAAAGCAGACGACCCACCAATCAGAGCATTCTTAATTTCACTCACCGCAGCGTCAGTGTCAGATTTAGAGGAGCATAAACTTTCTTGAGACGGAGAAGGCGAAACTCGACCTGGAGAAGCCAGAGCAAAATGACTTAATTAAAATAATCAATCGTCACACAACAAAAGATCTGACACGCTGATGAGGTTACCTTCAGTGTTGTACTTTAATCTCATGTTATTGAAGTAGTCAAAGGCAGTCTTCAAGACCCAGATGCGAACCACATTATCCTGACCCGCGGTTGCCAGCAGCCTCCCACAGTGAGAGAACTTCATCGTCCAAACGGCCCCCTGAGGACAAGACACGCACACTCTCAACAGCATTCGTTGGTACGTCTTCTTTTAAACATTAACCAAAAGGAAATAAAACAAAACAAAACAAAAAAAAACAGATTCTCTTACCATGTGCTCTCCACTCAGGTCCTGCACAACCTTAATCTGATCAAAGTCAAAGGGACCCTTGAAGCTGTGTGCTGCCTTGAACTTGGCAGGCCTGGTGTAAGGCATCCCCTCATCATCACTTGATGATGGATCATCCTGATCTGTATGGAAAACTGGGCCCCACACAAAAAAAAGCACAACTGAGATTACAAAAAACTGAAAATTTCATAAACATTAGCTTTCACTTGGAAGGATGAAACATCTTACGCAAGTTGGATGTCTATAATAAATCTTATTAACTATGCTATCAGGAATTTCACCTTCTAATATATTTTAAGTAGTTTAAAAACTTAAAATTACTGTGTTCTTTTACCTTCATCACGTACACTTTTCACTTTGTTGACTGCCTTCTCTCCATATTCTTCAGCGAGATGTTTGGCCTTCTTCACAGACTTGCCCAGGAATTTTTTAAACTGCGTTCTGGTGAGTAATTAGGAACGATTAATTATTAGATTCTTTATAAGATCATGTGGTGTGAGGGGGAAGACACGCAGTTCCAGCGACAGTTTACAAGAAGTCAGGAATCCTTACGTTTTCTGTTTCAGTTTTCCTCCATCTGTGTCTGCAAGCGGAGTCTGAGACTTGTCATCATCATCTGACTGTGCAGCATCATTCCTGAGAGGAAAAAAATTAACAGATCAACTTCCCCTAGAAAATGTACCATTTGTTTTTACATGATTAGCCTTAAATAAGCACTTCACAGTGGCAAAATGTTTTATAGTGTGCAAACTCTCCAAAGAGAGGAACACTGCCAACAGTGTTCTTGCAGCCCACAGCAACAAGCCTCCTCCCTTTCCAGGAAAAGAGCTTTTTCTTGCCAGATGGAGTGGAAGCTCGAGTGTCTGATTGAGTATGTTTCTCTCTACCTTTGACTATCAGTTTTGTGCAGTATGTTGTAATCCCCTTATTTTGGGATTTTTACTGTGAACCAGGGCCCATTTCACAAAACTCGCAACATACAAGCTGCAATTTGCAACATGAGATATTTTTTTCTCCCATTAATTTTGATATTTCACTAATCAAAACAAATAATATACTCATGACCGATGCATGAGCATGCGAGAGCCCTGTAGAACTCACGGAAGCCATAATCTTTTATGAAACATGACGCTGCCACAATATGTGAGTAAGCAGTGCTCACAAAACAGGCCATTTCTCCAAAATGCTAATAGTCTCACTGACTGAAATGACTAACAGCTGCTCTTCTCTCTTTTTGTTCCTGCTGATCTGAGAACATGGTCAGTGGATGTGAAATTCAATTACTCTGACTTGGAGCTGACTTGTGTAGATTACTTTCATTTTCATCTAATTTTCACTGTGTGAGTCATATTCGGTATTGCAATTAACAGGTTTCTCAAAAAATGGCAAATGTATAGAACAGTGAGAAGATATATCGCCAATCACATTTAACAATATTGTTAATACAGAAAAACACATTTTGTGCTTACGTGATGTACTCCTTGGTCCTCCTCATGATGTGCAGAGTGAGGGGGTTAATCCCGGCAGGAAGTTTCTCTTCTGCCTGGATTAGAGGGATCTCTTCCCCAGTGTCCAGATTCTTAATCATTACACTGGCCAGGATTTCCTGTTTTATGATAACAGACAAGTGTGCATTTGGTGTATAGAGGGTGTAAGGAATGTGCAAGAGATTAGGTTATCGTTGGAGTCAAAAAATAGGGACTCTTACGTCATCTGTCAGTTCTCTACCAGAGTTGGAGCGTGGACGCTGAGGGCCTGGAGTTTGTCCTCCACTCTGAGATGAGGCCTGTTCGTCCTCATTCTCCTAAAAAAAAAAAAAAAAAAAAAAAAAAAAAACAAGCAATGATGCAAAATAAAAATGAATAGCACATTTAAGAACACTTCTAAACCATATGAAGTTTAATTTTTAAACAGCTTTGCATGAGCACCAAAAAGGTCTGCAGCCTCACTGACCTGTGCTGTCACCACCTTGTCCCCACTGGTGGCACTGGCCAGATCCAAGGAATGCTGCAGCTCTTTGGTTAGACTCCTCACTGTGCTGCTAGGAGACACGAGGCCTGAGGGCTCTAGAGCATCACCACTGACTGCAGACACTGGACAAACACAACACTTCATCTGAAAAAAAATCTCTCTGCTTTGTTTGTGTGCAGTGGTTTGACGTTGTTTCTTTCAAACACACATTTGTGGAAATTCCTACAGTTTACTGGTGGCATTGAGCACTTTAACCATTTTCCCTTGTTTTAGGGTTATTAAATCCGTCTATTTAATTAAAAGTTGTTTAATATAAGGGAAGTGAAATGACAGCATAATTTGCAAATACTTTTCTAGTAGTGATCAGGATCGTTCATCTCCCCTTACATCTGAGCAGTGAGTGTTGGGGTCGATGTGTGGCAGATATTTACTCTTAGCTGAGAAGAAGTCTTAGCCTGGGTTCTTTCTGTCCATAAACTATTTTTGTGGTTCAAATCATGCATCATTACCTGAAACACTATTCAAACTTAGTGTCACTCACTGTCGTTCTTGCCAAGCAAAACTTGGTGAATTATGCTCACAAAACAAGGACTTGGAAAAGGATATTTCTCTAAAGACTGTACTTTACAGCACTGTCAGATCCTTTAAAACAGTTACTAATGCAGTGATGTCTTCAAGGTCAAGCTCAACATTTCAAAACACTCTTCAGATCAATTGAACGTTTATCAACTTTAGTGCAAACTGTGTACTGTTTTTCCTACCTTCAAGTCCACTTGGCCTCAGACACTCCTGAGACTTCTTGGAAGGTAGACTCTGCCAGGACGGTGGAGGTGGTCTTGGTGGAGGACCTCCGCTGGGAGGGGGCGGTCGTGAGGGAGGAGGCTTCTTGGTGCTGGCTACAATGTCTGGTTCCACTGTGAATTGCCGTGGGGGTTTGGTAGGCCCAGATGAGTCTGAGTCAGTTGGCCTTTCTGTAAAAGGGACCTGGTCTAAGATGTCTGCAGGTCTCTGCTCCTGCTCCCCTTCTGTACCCACAAGTGCACCATCAGGCTGACCCTGTCTTATGGTGCTGGTGATATCCGGGGGCTGAACACGTTCTTGTGTTCCAACTGATGGCCCTGGGACATCGGTGGGTTCAGGGGCAGGTATAGAGCATGCTCCGTTTGCTGCTGCACTTTCCGGTTGTTCCTCTGGCCTCTCAACAAGCTGAGGTTCAACAGCTGGCGCTGCTAGCTCCACGGGAACTTCCTGAGCATTATTCTCTTCCTTTGGCTCCGGCTCCGCTCTTACATCAACATGAAGCTGATCTAACAGCTGAGCCACCTCACCAACATTTCCCTTTTGACTCTCCTCAATGATGCTATCAATGATCTATGAGGAAGAGAAAAGATCAGTAAGGTCATTTACAATGGAGTGACTACAATGCAAATCCCATGTCCAGCTTAACTACAACATAAACATGTTATTGTCTCCAGATGTACCTTGTCTTCCTTTGTTTTTACAGCAGTTAACACAGAACAAAAGCTCACAGTTAGAATGATACCTATGTAAAAAGCTGGGTGGTATATGGGATTACACTTGTAATTACACTTGTAATCCCATATACCACGTGTCATAATAACTGAACAAAATCTCCCAAGAATCAAACCAAAAAAATTAAGCTGAAAGTGAAAAATAAACTTGTAGCAAAAAAATGACCTCAAATGCAAAACGTAAGATGACAATATACAAGAATGAAATATTTGATTACAATATTCTCACTTTTCTGTCACTGACCGGGATTTCACTTTTGTGGTCACTTTTTTCCACTGCTTTTTCTGTGTTTGATTTTTCAGTTTCGCTGCTGAACAGTTTCAGTTCAGAATTTTTCAGTTTCAGTTCTGGCACAAAGGTCTCATGTGGGCAGGTGTTACATGATTCAATTATGACACAAATTTAACCTCATAGTGGTGCAGCAAAGGAAGCACTCTATGCAATTTCTAAAACATACTAAAATAGCTGTTGGCTCGATTTGGCCCCTCACATCTATAAGACCCACATTACATTTTTGCTTTTGCTTTTCTTATACAACATAAAAATATGAGAATATGATAAAAAAAATCTTTTTCTCTTTCCATTTTATCAGAGTCATCATGTGTGGGATACTGAGCAATAACAGAGAAAACCACACCTGTAGGGAATCATCTTGCTGAGTCTCAGATGTGGCCACTCCACAGCTCACATCTTGTGCAGCATTTACTGATCTCTGTGAAAGCTGTACCGAAAACAATAAAAAATACTGTTTACCTATAATAGATACACATAGGAAATTACAAAAGGCACATAACACTTAATTTATATCGAGGCAGGCAAGCAATAACCCTTGAAACACATGCAGACAGAGGGAAACCTATTTATAGAGCACCGGTACGCTTCTTTAAAATTGACATTTCACATTTGAGACACACTGCTTGCCATGAGAGTAAACTCTGTGACTGACTCTTAAGTAAATTCCAGGGTCTTAGCACTGAAATTATCTATGCATGAAGCACTGCTCCATGATGCAATTTCCTTTTGCAGCAAAACCAATGTTTTCAGCAAATTTTGAAGGGCTTGAGGCTAATGCTGGTCTGTCAGCAAGCAAGGTTTCACTGCTGGGTCCATTTAAATGTCAGTTCCAGTATTGTGTTAATGTTAAAGAGCAGTTCATATTTGCAATTTATCTCTCTCATGAGAAAATGTTATTTAAATTTCAGTTGTAGACGTCTGTGTGGGAAGCAAAGGCTGAGCAACAATGACAGACGATTAATTTCCATGTCATTTCCATATTCCTAGCTGTCAGGAAGGAAGCACAGGCTAACCACTGTTGGAATCTTGTCATCATAGTAAAGGGTTGAATATCTGCAGTCAGTGACTTATCAATTAACAGGCTATTTCAATGTTTTCACAAACTTTAAGGAGAACTACTATAAACACTGAAGTCACCTCTGGATGGTCAATAACACTTAATGTGAGATTACAGATTAAAGAACTGCATACTGTATTAGAAGAGGTGAGTTCAAAGGGCCATTGTTATCTGAATTTGGTGAAATACCCAGATTCATTATGGTCCAAGCCTTTTTTTAACTAGTAAAGAGCAAAGTACCAAAACTAAATAACAAATACTAACAAATGATGTAATCTATCTGCCAAACAAACAAGTAACAAACTACCTCATTAGATTCAATAAAAAAATCCAAAGGATTTAAACATAATACAATTTAATTTAAATCCCAAGCGATGTATTAAGTACCTCTACTTAATTTTCAAGCCCTGGTAACATTCAAACTCAAGTAGGAATAATCATTCTACAAGCAAGTCAGCAGATACTGCTTTGTTTCAACAGTGCCTGACTTTAGATAAACATACCTGAGGCGAAGGAATGAGAGACTTTGAGGGTGACCTAAAAAAACACAAAAGGACACAACTCAAAAATGTAATGAAAGTCAATGTCTAAAATATAACACCCTAGAACAAATTTAATTTTAAATCAAATGTACAATTATTTTAACTGTCCTCTTGGGCAGTTGTTCAGTGAGTGTTTAAAATGTTTTTTTTAATCCAAATGTGAAATACTGATTTTCAGACGTTATGTAATTACACAAAACTTTCAGATTGTGGTTGCTACCAAATGAAGTCTGAACGCAAGATACAGTCAACAATGGTCTTTGATTCTGTGTGCTTAATGTTGTTTCATATAACTTCAATCAATAATAAAGAAATGCAATTAAATCCTGCCAAAATGTCCACGAATGTCGTCCATTTACTAATATGATTTATACCATGCATGTTAAATAGAGTGAGTGTACTAAATGGATATTTGCAGAGTAGCCTCCACATTATATATATATATATATATACTCTCTAGTCGCCACTTGCCATAGTGAATGAGGGAAAATAACAAATCCACTAGGCAGTAACAGTTATTGGTGAAATTGTCTTTAATCAATCTATGATAGTAGTATTTCCTAACATTATTTTCAAAACATGGCGATGTTTGTTCCAGTTAGTCATTGTACCCACAATCCAAAACTCCAAGCTCCCATAATGACAGTCATTAAGATCATTTTGGTGTTACAACAAACAATATTATAGAATGGAAACTGCTGATTTGCATATTTGTTGCAGCTTTCAAAAGGAAACCTGTTCCTGCAAACAAACCTTATCCTACTGATCTCAGGAATAACATCATGTGACTTGTGTGGTAGGCTAGACCCTCCCTGTACTAACATTAAACAGCTAGAGAATCAAAGTATGACACTATACAACAACTTTAAAATGTTAAAATATACTAAATTGATTGGACAGTAATTAGCAGCTGATTCTAGACTTGTCTTTGAAGCAGCTCGCTGTCTGTAAGAATGAGCACTCTGCACATTTAGCTTTTTCTAAGTTGGCTAGATACTTAAAACTTATGGCTGAGGAGCAGAAAAGCGTGTTGCATTAGTCTCTAATATCTAACGTAATATTATAAACATGTGTTTCCTTACACTTTTGGAGATGGAGAAAAATTAACGTCCTCGGAAGCATCATAGAATTCCTCGGTGTCACTTGTATCTGACGCCATGCTAATGTTAATTTAGCTCGCTAGCTAGTCTAAGTTAGACGCCAGGCAGCTGTCTAAAAGCCTAACCCGCGAATGAGTTAGGTGTTAGACACATGCGTCCGTCTCTCTATTTCCTGCCTTTTCGATATTAGTGTTATAATCAAAAAAGGCTTGGCCCAGGCGTCGTCAAACAACCATTTTTCCTGTCACGCCATAACGTTACAGTAAGCTAAACCTACTGCTAGGCTAACAAACGTTATCTGGTCGTATGACTGGCCAACACTCACTGCTGCTAACTAGCTTTCTGCGCTCTTTTAAAGATGTCTGGCTCACAGAAAAGTATCTTCCATGAAAGTAGACACCAAAAAGCGCGTCTTTACAACGACAAACACTTGGTCAGCTGTCAGCCTAACGGAGTCAGCGAGCCGCGTCATAAACAAACCAGTAGAAAAATACATCTAAACGAGGTGAGTCAAAGGGCGGGGCACAGGAGCCTTCTTCTTCTACTACACTGCTCATGTTGTCACTTTACTGCCCTCTACTGGACTTATGTAAGAATGGCAGTCAAGAGAAAAACCAGGGATAGGCTGACATGTGTCATAGGATGCTGAGTTGGTAGAGACCAACCAGAGGTCTTTATAGAGATTGTTGGCCATCCCCCTGGCCTCCAGCAACAGCCATTAAACTGTTCTAAACTGGTTTTACTGGCCAGATCCCATAAGTGTGTTTCTGCACATGCAACCATTCCTCACCCTCAATGTAGATATTTTGCATGAAACCAGCTGCCTGACACCAACCCTGCAAACAAACACACTTCACTTCTCTGTTAAATACGTTATTTACAGATAGTGAATAAATAATAGTAATTTAAAACACACGTATTTGTTACTTCCATAAGTTTTGTCTGTAGAATACATCGTGTCTGGCATGTAGTGGTACAAAGATGGCATTATTTTTCTGATACAACACTGAACAATCTCCTCACACTATGTATAGACTTAAGCCATGATAAAGTCCTGGGCCACATGCACATTTTGCATAATACTCAGTCACTCAAGGTTCAGAACAAGCTGATGGACTCTAGATGTTCAATAATGTGATAGATAACACATAGTACTGTACATGTACTGTATTACTGTCACTGGGATTGTGTATACCATAGAGAGGGCAGCTAAAGGAAGAGAACTGGGCAAATTCATGATTGTTTAAGCGAATTAGAAGTTTCCACTTTCCATTTGCAGGCACAATAACTGTCTCATTTACCAACAATTTCTACTCATTTATTTTTGGACTGTGTCTTTGGTTCGTTGTTCAAATGAAGGTGATGTTTGTTGAGCGTAAAAATAGAAATGTGATCACTAGTATAGTGGTGGAACAGTGTCAGCAGCACCATGTTGGTCCTGAGATTAAGAGTTTAAAGTGGGGTTTGTCACAGCCACAGCAAAATAACTGTGACATTGGTAATTTGAGACTAATTTAGCAGCTAGGAGAAGGAAACAAAAAGAATTTGTGATTTCATAATTTTAGGGTTTTCTGGCAGTGTCTGGACAGAATATTCGAGAGTCCTCGAGATCCTGTCTCCAAGTCTCCTTGCCATGTTGTCAAGTTACATTAAAACAAGGCAAAAATCTATCATCATGTACCATAAATCATAAACACTACAGATCTTAGAAATAAGGTCTAACTTTGTTTAATGCCTGGACTATTTAGAAACATGGTACATACTGTAAATGCCTTGGGTAAAATTAACCAAAATAGCAGAACTGACCCTAAATATAAAGGCATATCAGCTTTTCATTTCAGGCATTATCAGATTAAAATATTATATTTCAATGCCAGTGGTAACACTTGCACCCCCCTCTTCAAGACCAACAGAAAAATGAACAGACACAGCTTCACATGTCACAGGAACTTTAGAATACAGCTTTTTATTTAGAAAACAGCCAAACAGATATTTCAATACAACAACATTTCATTTGAACATATTCTCGAACATACTGAAGTCAACTGATTTCTTTTTAAGCAGTGCTCTTATGGCTTTTTAAACCTCCTCACTCCTTCTTCTACTTCTGTCACAAGTAGTTGAATGTTTTTCGCTGGAGGAGGGGAGCTGAAGTACTTTGATTTTCTCTTTCGAGTTATACTTTGCTTCCTCCATGTCTCCATGTCTCCTCTTGTGATAGGCGAAGTGGCCCTCAGGTTTCTATGTGTCTTTGGAGTTTTCTTGCATTGGAGGCACCTGTTTTGTCACGAATGTCATTCCCTTTAGGCTGCCAACAACAAACTCATGCTGTAGCTGCAGAAAATCTCCTGCTCTTCTGTGTAATTTCGATGTTAAGATGACTGTTTTTGTAGTGCGAAACCAGTTCTCAACAATAGCATTACTGTCCCGGGTTTTGCCAAGATTTGTCAGCCTAAGACCTGTTCAAAGAGGAGCAGTATCTGTATAATGCAGAATTATATCAACAAGTGACTCACTGTCCTGCTCGCTCCTTCATCCTCCTTCCCTGCTTTCTCCTGTGCTTGTCTGACAACCCCTTCAATAGGAGCAAAGAAAGGCAATGATTTTGTGAGAGATTCTTGCATGTCATGACCTTCAGCCAAAAGGATATTTTAATATTGCAACATTTCATTTGAATGTATTTAGGAACATACTGAAATCAACTGATTTCTGTTTAAGCAGTGCTGTTATTGCTTTTTAAACCTCCTCACTCCTTTTTCTGTCAGAAGTACTGGAAACTTTTTCGCTGGAGGAGGGGAGCTGAAGTACTTTGATTTTCTCTTTTGAGTTATATTGCGTTTCCTCCATATCTCCTCTTGTGATAGGGGAAGTGTCTCTGGGCCCTCAGGTTTCCGTGCGTCTTTAGAGTTTGTTTTCATTGGAGGCACTTGTTTTGTCACGAATATCATTCCCTTTAATCTGTCAACAACAAACTCATGCTGTAGATGCAGAAAATCTCCTGCTCTTCTGTGTAATTTCGATGTAAAGATGACTGTTTTTGTAGTGCGAAACCAGTTCTCAACAATAGCATTACTGTCCCGGGTTTTGCCAAGATTTGTCAGCCTAAGACCTGTTCAAAGAGGAGCAGTACCTGTATAATGCAGAATTATATCAACAAGTGACTCACTGTCCTGCTCGCTCTGTCATCCTCCTTTCCTGCTTCTTCCTGTGCTTGTCTGACAACCCCTTCGATAGGAGCAAAGGAAGGCAATGATTTTGTGAGAGATTTTTGCATATCATAACCTACAGCCAAACAGATATTTTAATACATTTAATTTGAATGTATTTAGGAACATACTGAAATCAATTGATTTCTGTTTAAGCAGTGCTGTTATTGCTTTTTAAACCTCCTCACCCTCCTCCTCTCCCTCACCCTCAACAGAGTAAAGTCCAACCTCCTCATAATCCTTCTCCAGAGCTGCATGTCCTCTCTGGCCTCATTAGACTCTCCCTCCTTTATACCCTCCCTACATACCAGTGAACAAAGGAACACTTGGCGTACATCAGGTCAAACTTGTGGTCAAGTCGAGCCCAGGACTCTGCAATAGCAGTGGTGTTGCTCAGCATGCATACAGCCCTCTGGACTGTGGCCAGGTCTCCACCAGAAACTACAGTGGGCAGCTGGTAGTTGATACCAACCTTGAAACTAGTAGGGCACCAGTCCACAAAATGGATGTTGCGCTTGGTCTTAAAAGTAGGCGTTGGTAATTTCTGTCACTGTTAATTGCTCATGGTAAGCCTTCTCACCAGAGGGAAGTGGATATGGGGATATGGCACCAGGTTGGTCTGGAACTCCACAAGATCAATGCTAAGGGCACCGTCGAAACAAAGAGAAGCAGTGATGGAGGACACAATCTGACTCATCAACCTGTTCAGGTTGGTGTAGGTAGGACACTTAATATCCAGGTTCCTACGACAGCATGAAGGCACACATCAGCAGGGAGGTAAAACCAGAGCTGGTACCACCTCTGAAGCTGTGGAAGAACAGGAAACCCTGAAGGCCAGTGCACTGGTTAGCCTGAGGACAGAGGAACAGACATTTATCAAATATGAGAAACATAGTAATGTAATTTAGATGATTGAAACCTACAAAAGGAAGTAGGGTGGGGACCAATTGATTTATGATGAAGTAAGCATGGTTTGAACATCTCTCTCAAGCTCTCTTTTTTTGTTCTTTACACAGCTATTTCTGTCAGTGTCCACAGTGTAAAACACTAAGAATGTCTTCTAGGAGAGACTGTCTGAAAATGTGCGCTGTTAACCCTACATTTAGCAACACTGAGTTTCCCCCTTCTCCATGATGGCTGGGTTTTAAATCAACCTTCAAGTGTGGCAGTTCAGAACAACTATGAACACATTTTATTTACAACATGGTCGGACAGCACATCGCATGAACCAGTTCTTTTCTAGCATAATCCAGCCCTAACAGGAACAGTTACAGTTTCTGCAAAGAGATGTCAGGGATATCAGATCTAAAAATCTGGACAACTTAAACCAAAACTATCTGCATGGTTTGATATCACTAGAACTGAGAAAATAAACTGACTCTTTACACCAATAGGATCTGACTTAAAATGGTTAGAGGTTTTATTAGTAGTCATGGATAATGTGCCATCTGGTGGCGCAAAGGTAAACTGCATAATGTGAGTCTGAGACGATACAAAGCATATACACTATGTACTGTTGTCACATTCTTGATACATCAGTTATTTGGAATTAATGGTTGCCCCAAGTTCTCAGTCTCATTGGGAAGAAACTCCTTTTGCTCTGAATTTACCCACTAGTTTGTGGATCCTGTCCAGCACCAGGTCAATGATCAATGATGCCAATGGTGTAGTTTCCTCGGGTGTAGTTGTTAGCTGCATCCTCCTTGCCGGTGATCAACTGCTCAGGGTGGAAGAGCTGGCAGTAGGTCCAAGTTCGCACCTCATCTGATGATACAGGTTCGATCAGATATTATTCAAGGGTTTGACTAACCAAAATCAAGCAGTAACTATAGTATCTATGGGCTCCAGGTCCATAAAAACAGCTCAGGGGACATGCCTTCCAGCTCCAGTCTCACTGAAGACGTTGTTAAAGGAATCATCTCCTCTCTCCAATGGTTTTGTCACTGTGCATCTGCCCATCAGGCTGGATCCCATGTTCAAAGCAGTAAAGCTCCCAGTAGGCGTTTATTTGGCCATATATTTCATTCAGTTAGGGGAAAGATATTTATATTTTTCATTTGATATTAATTAATTCAATTTCTTATTATGTCATCACTTAATTATTTAATTGTCAATCATTTATATATTTATTTATCTATTTTATTAATATAATTGAGCCATCTTTATAACCATATTCTACAGTATACAAAAGTAGTTAGTTACCTCCAATTGTTTTAAACTAAGAAGTGACAACACAAGAAACGTTACTTACGTCACTCCCGCCATCTGATGAGAGCAGTTGAGGATTTTCGAGGTCCACCATGTTTTCAATGGCTATAGACAGCATCTCAAAACTGGCCACTGGCTAAAACTCTAATTATGCTGGGTCTTTCCATTAATTATGAACACATAAAACGCAAGAAACCCAATCAAGCTACGCTTAATTTACTAATTTATCATTAAATGCGATATGAAACTTGATTTATTGCCCCATGAAACAGTTGAAGGTATTCAAGGTAAAATTTTGACAGTTAATGCTAACCTAACTGTTCAATTCCAATTCAATAAATTGAAAGCTAGCATTGATATGCACTACAGCATATTGTCAAAACTTTAAACCTGATTAATCAATTCATGAGACATCTTAAAATTCATACCATGTTTCCTAAGTGTGAAGATAATGAAAATATACCATTAAGGCTGGTTGAGGATGTAGTTGCTGCCTCCTGATCGCTTTAATCGTTTTTATGCCAGGTTTGCAGGGAAAGGTGCTGATGAATCGAATTGGTTGACAGTCACATAAGCTCTTTTCCTATTGATTAAACGAAAACAGTCTCTGATCAATGAGAACTCTTGACCTTTAAATTGCTATTAAATAAAAATTTTTATAAACTTGCTTTTCTGCATTAAATTGATCATCCTTTATTGTTGATGATGTTTGACTGTTTTTTTGTTGTTGTTTTTTGTGTTTATTCTGTCCTGGGGGCTGGGGGTTGTATTATTTTGGACTATTTGTGAAGCACTTTGTAAGACTGTTTTGAAAGGTGTTGAATAAATAAAGGTTATTTTTATTATTATTACACTAGCTACAGTATTTCTCAAAGTCAAGTCAATTTATTCATAGAGCACATTTAAAAACAACAAAAGTTGACCAAAGTGCTTTAAAGAGACTGAGAAATACAATCAAATGAATCAGAATAATTTTTATTAGCCATGTATGTTTACGCATACAAGGAATTTGACCACAGTTTAGTGGCTCTCAGTGTACTTACACAGAATAACAACACAACAATCTTCAGAAATATACACAGGAAAACACAGACATTGTTATGAGGATCAATGAGAAAATTAATAAAACTGTAGAATAAAATAATTAAAAATGGGATTGAAATCCTAAAGACAACAACAGCATTGCACAGAGGACCAAATAAGTAATAGAGAGAATGACCATTCATGTCTTGATGACAATTTAAAGGCTGAGGAAAAGAGATGGGTCTTAAGACAGGTATTAAAAGATATTAATTGAGGGTGAGTAATAACGAGAGGCAAACTGTTCCATAGTTGAGGGCCAACAATGGAAAAAAGATTGGAAAAGCTGGTGCTGACAACACAGTTGATTTATTTGTCAACATCTGACAGAAGGATGCAAAGCTAATCACTAAAATCAGTGTAGTCTAGAGTAGAGTTGCAATAATTAGCTGATTAATTGATTAGTTGTCAACTATTGAAATAGTTGAAAACTATTTTGATAATCGATTCATTGTTTTTAAATCAGTTTTTTAAAGAAAAAATGTCCAAATTATCTGATTTCAGCTTCTCAAATGTGAATATTTTTTGGTTTCTTTAGTAAACAGTAAACTGAATATCTTTGGATTGTGGACTGTTCAGAATCAGAAATCAGATTTATTCGCTAAGAAGCAAGTACAAGGAATTCAATTTGATCCAGATGTCAACAGAAAAAGCAATAAACATGAACATTAAACAGTAAACATAAACACAAACACATACACAAACACAAACATAACAGTGTAAGAAAGGGACAGTAGTTTACATTTCTGTGTAGTGGGGGTGGACTGTGTGCTTGCATATTGAAACGATAAAAACTAATAATCTTTAGTTGCAGCCCTGGTCGAGAGCTTGACTCATAATGGGTTTTTGAGTTTTTGAGGCAGATACCGATATAGATATTTGAGAATTTAGAAAAACCCGGTAACAATATTCAGCCACTCCTCTATCACTACAAGCCTCTGCTTCTTCCCATGACTTATACCCTTGTAACATGAGGCTCACTCACAGTAATCATCAAAACAATTAGAAAAAATGGAAAAATATACAGAAATAACTGATTCCACAGCTTACACTGGGAATCTTAAATCATACACTTTAATTATCAGAATCAGAATCAGCTTTATCTGCTAAGTATGTTTCTATAAATACAAGAATATACAAATTCGACTCCGGTTTCTAGTGGCTCTCAATGTACTCACAACAAAATTCAGGAGATACACATAGACATGGAATCAAAACAAGGACAACAAAGCTGAAAATGTGAATAGAAATACCAGAAACATATATTATATGGTTCTGTATGACAGTTGGATTCCTACGTAACTGCCAGTGAAACTCATAAGGCGATAATGGATTGGTAAAACATGCGCATAAATTAGCAGCTGCAGGTCCCACTCATTCACACAACATAGACAGGCACTAGAAACCCTTTAAAACAGCCAACAGTGCATCAACACAAGCATTGAATTTGAAATCTGTTTCTTTATTTAATCAAAGCACTCTTTGTTCCAGATCAATGCATCAGATGATTAATAACAAGTGTGCAATTTAACTGATGATTTGAGAGGATAAAAAGGTGGCGGTCGCAGTGGAGTGATTGTGGAAAGAGCCTCTGTGCATTTTAATGAATGCACACATTCACGTTCTGGTCATATTGTAATAGAAGACTGTTGTTGCATGTTAATGTTATTATGCATGGATCAAATATTGATTGGAAAAATAATAACTTTCATCCACAGCCATGTTTGAATGGTGCTAACATTTGTGTTCCCCATCATAGGGTTGCTTTTCGAGGGATAGGCTTTGGTAATGAACAATAAACAAGTCACTTTGGAAGGTTTTAAAGTTGTTCTCATTGGTAATGCATAGGGTTGTCTCTTGATCTATCTTGTATGTATAAAAAAGTGAACTTATAAATTAATAACAATAACAATATGCTGGGATTTAATGGGCGTCAAAGGTCTGAGGATCTTGAAACTTCTTCAGTATTAAATAACATTTAAATGGACAAATTTGCCACTATAAAATATATGAATATTATAATAAACATTATTTCTGTAACCCAAAACAAAACTGTTTGTTAATGTTTGCCATATGTTACAAGACAATCTGAAAGGTAGCCCTTTAACCCTCCTATTTTGTTTCAGTCAAATTTGACCTGTTTTCAAGTTTAAATGTGTGAATCATACTTTCAAGTTTTTCTGTTCAAAACCAGGCTTCATTACATCCTCTACAATGACCTACTGAATACAATAAAACACTTTTTGATCATTTTCTTTTTTTTAATATGCCTATTAAAAATTATCTGTTGTGTTATGGGTCAAATTTGACCAGATTATAATTATAGATTGTTTATGCAGAGAAATACATAGTAAATTTTACCAAACCATCGCGAATAACAAAAATGACACAAAACAAAACAAAAAAAATCCTACAATAATAGTATAATAATATTGTGAATAATATTAAAATTATCTGTCATGCCAAGACAGCGTATTGACTTGAATAAAATTCACACACACAGAGACGCGCGCGCGCGCGCGCACACACACACAGACACACAGACACACACACACACACACACACAAACACACACACACACACACACACACACACACACACATAAACACATACACACACACACAAACACGTCTCCTGTCCCCCAGCTTTATGGCAGTATATAGGCCGCGGCTTTCTCGCACTTTAATTCTCACATCTCACCGCACACACACACATACATTTACCTAGGTCACATTACATAGACTTACATTCATTTCCCGGAGACTTACCCTAACACTAACCGTAACTTTAACATATATATCCATATATATGTACATTTTTTTCTCTCATTATAGTATACTATTTAGTGTGCAAACAATTTGTCTGCTCTTGCTCTGTTAATAGCAAGAAGAAAGGAAAGAGCGTTACCGGTCTTATGCAAAAAGAGATATAACAAATTTCCTTGCTTACAGCTGTGCAGTGTAGCCAGAGGTCACACCCACTGCATCTTCATGTTTGAACAAGTATAGCCTCCAATTACCTCATCTAATCACCCAAATATTTCACCCAAAAACTGAGTGCACCTGCTATTGTGAGAATTACCACATGCATAACACTGGGGTTGTACCAAAAACGCTGTGTGCGTCCTTGTTGCAGTGATTTTAAAACGAGTTTCGTTCCCTGTAAGTTCAGTTCATTCTTGTCCAGCACTCTTACTCTCTATAATTAATGGTTAAGCAATACAGACATTTGTTACGGGCTACAAATGCTCCATGGGAGGACTCCTCTTTAGAACCACTTTATTTAGTAACGGAAGTTTTGAGCCAATGAGAAAAGATTGCCATACTCTTCCACCAATGAAAAGTTTGGATGCTCCAGCTCTCCCACTAAGCGACAAGTGTATTGGATAAAATAAAGAAGGAGGATCCAGGGGGATAAGTGGATTTGAGGGCTTGGGAAGGAAAACAAGGACGCTAGTTAACGTTATCTCGTTGTTGAAGGTATGGAATCTGTTATTTAAAAGTTTACAGAGTGTATTTAAGATACATACAATGATTGAAATATCATATATAGTATATTGTACACAACAAATAGCAGGTTGACAGTCAGTCACAGTCATTTATTGGTCGAGACAAGCCAACCAACCAACCAGACTAAGTAATAACTAACCCAACTAACTCACGTTAAGACTCCGGTCGTTTACGCTGCTGTTAGTTAAGCTAACGTAGCTAGCGGGCGGTGGTTAACGGCAACCAACTTGGTAGCCACAGAGTTGATAGTCCTTTTGTATTTCAAGCTAGCCAATGTTAACGTTAATGGGTTAGCTTAGCTAGTTAGCCTTAGCTTGTTCCCGCTGGAGATGTTACGACAGTGTTCAGACAACATGGCCAGAAAATGAGCAAAGCTCCGATAAGACAGCGTTGCATCTTGTGACAGTACACTGTTTATCCCGGCTAATAAACGCTGACACGGTAAACGGTGATACCCTTAAGCTTCTGCTAGCAAGCGAGTCAGCTACCTCGCTGTTTTCTCCCTACATGTGTCACACTTACATAGCTTTAATATGAGTAACCTCTCTCGACTTCGTGTCTGAGGTCTCACCGTACATCGCTATGCAGAGGCAAACTGTCAACTCCCATCAGCTTTATGTCACTTCAGTCAAGTCACTTTAACGTGTTATTATAACAGCAGGAGTCAAGAAGTAACTAGTAGTGAAACTTAAATGGGCGTGTGTGCCAGTTGCTACTCTTTAAAAAAAAAAAAAACAGAGATTGATGTTTGTACGCCTTTTTTGTTCATAATGTGAGCTGAATTTCAACATACGAAGAGGATTGTTCTGTCAAGCAACACACACGACAGATATTTTTAGCTTCAATTAGCCCAGTTCTGTGTAAAGCAACAAGTTAGAGATGTGATGCAGCTGGCATATTTCAGAAGGGGATGAGGGTCAAGAAACGCCCATTTACATTGACATCAACTTATGTAGGATCTTCTTTTACTTATAAAATTAACATGAATGTAAATATATTAACATTTCTTTGTAACATGGTCACTGCTTGTTAAGAAGAAATCTTGAGTCATAAACTGTGTTGTCAAACACTAAAAGGTTTCTTTTCAGGATGAACTTTAGATAATTACTGAAGTCTAAGGTCATTATGAAGCTTTGAGACAATTTTGAAACTTATTCAGGTTAAATTATAATTGCTATTTCCATTTTGTTGCATGCATCAAATAAATATTTCAATGTGTATTTAAAAGCTGTGTAACTGGAGGGCATTGTTACGTGTGATCTGTAGTACAATAACAAGTTTGTTTTACATGCATGATTAATTTATAAAAGAGGATCTAGTCGTCATAAGGCAACCAACTTACATGTATCCAAAATGGAGTGTAGACTGTAAAATTTAGAGAAAAAAGGTGCTGATGTATAATAAAACTGACTAAAAAGTTTTGAAACAAAACTAGTCTCTGTATAACAGCTTTGTTTATTTTATTTTTTTATTTCTTGGCTGAGATTTAATGTTTGGAAGAAAGACTTATTACAAATGTTGAAAACACCCTGTTCCTGTTTCAGAGGTGTGGTTTTGGCGAGGGTATGGAGCACCCTGTGCACAGAGGGGAGACGATGCCCATCGGATTGCATGACAGGTAATGTGCAATATGTCATATTCCATTATTTCAGGCGCCACTGTGAATATGTGTATGGATGTGTCACTTTAATTGGATACAATTCATTTTTTTAGCTCACAAACCTTGACTAGAAGTGAGGAGCTGTTAACACTGTCAGTTGACTTGAGAACACAGTCATCAGTTCTGGTATTAGTCCTGGCCTGTTAAGGACTTCAGTCTCGCTATATATCTGTCATACCATCTAGGAAAAAGCATCCACTTGGATTCAGATGTGTTAATCAGGTAATCCCTGATTAGATTGTAAGAAAGAAAAGCGGTAGGGTTTAGGTATTCAAGGACCAGAATGGGGAAACACTGCTATAGAAGTACGTGCCAAACGTCTCATCAGAGTGTCACGACTCGAAAGGTTTCACAGTGTTTCTGATACATTAATGCACTTGTGGCAGCCTTCCATGCCTGAAGTGCCTGTATAGATTGTCTGTCACTCAAGCAGTATTGTTGCAGCCCCTGGTGTATGAGGACTGAAATAGGTGTTTTCCACTGGGTCCAGTGTTGTTGCTGGCCAACAAGCAAATCTCTTCTGAGCTGACCCTGTCTTTACCAGTCAAATGACCTAACGTGACTTGACGTGACCTAATGTGGGAGCTCTATAGCAACAAACACTTTGCAAAACAAAAAATGTGGACAATGTACTTTGTTTTCAAGTTCCAGCAGAGCAATATATGAGCAAATAACACAAAGTCCGTGAATAGCATAAACACATATGGCTACCAAATTTAATTCCTCAGTCATCTTTGCTTGTCTGTGTCTGAGCACCAAATCTTAACTATCTCAAATTCATTGCACTGTGCACCTTTTTGGGAGTTTTGTATTTTTTGTTACTTTATTTTTGCTCAAGTGTTTAGTACTTTAAGAAATTTTAGAGAATCTTTTTAACTGCTCTGGAGTAGCCAGTTTTGTCCATATCCTCATATTTCAGCATCTACTTTCTTTCGTCTGTCTGGTTAAGACAGTACTTAGCATGTTGTACCAGCTAGCTGTTTTACCAGCCAAGATGCTTGTTGGTTGAAAATTTCTAGTGGAAGGACTAGGCTGGGTGTAAAACCACAATACTATGTTGGTACTGACCAGAAATCAAGAGCTGGCGTCAAATGCTTGCTCAGATTTCTGCACTTCTGTACTTATTCTTTGATCAGACAGTTTCAGATTTTAAATAATAATTCTGACAGTTATAAACTATTATTTAGGTAAAATTATTGTGCAGCTGCTTGTGTTTAGACAACTCAACGCCTTTTGACCCAATCAAGGCATTAAAGGGATATATGTATAAGTTCTGAGCTTTTGTAGCCTCACCGCTGGATAGCTTTAGCTAATACTCAACCTATGACTGCCAGTATGAGAGAGAATTACAGATGGGGTGACAAATTTGGCAAAGTTTTTCTGGACTTTGTTATCATGTGTGAGTATTTCACATTAGGAACATCTTATGTTATGTGGGATACATTTCTAGTGTAAACAGACACTAGTGTAGACTGCAGTGACTTAGTTTTTTTTAACCTGAAAATCAAAAACCTGGTTCAGCAGCATTTTGTATAATACAGTTGTGGTCCAGATCTGCATGAGCGACGACAACCAAAGGGGTATTGAGATAGACATTATGCCTTGCATCCAGCTATGTAGTTGAAGACACAGATGCCAGCCTGTTGAAGCCTAGCCTGCTGGAAAATGTAATGAGTGTAGATAAAAGCTGAAATTACATATTTACAGACTTTTACTGAATTCATCTTTTTTATTTCTTACCATAGACAGTACCAGTTGGCTTCATACCGTACAGACACATCTTGGAATTAGACCTGCACTTTGAAATACTGGAGAAAGCAGCTTGCCTGTTAGTTTCTGTCTGTGTGGACCAATCTGTTGGCAAAAGATTCTCCTTTTAATCATGACCACAGTTCTGGTCATGATTAAAAGGAGAATCAACAACTGTGGTTGTGACTGTGCGGAGGTGGATGAGACACAACACCAAATGAATGGGCAGATTTGGATGAGCACAATTTTTAGTATGAAGTACTGTAATTAATGCAGGTGGAGGCAGAGTGCAGGCTGTCTATCCACAACCCAAGCTGTCAATAACAGACACTTCTCAAAATAACCTGTTAGCTATTTTAAATAGTGAAAGAAAAGGAAAGCATCAGTTATTTCTCCATTGGGTACTCAGTAGTGTCTACTGCATTCACTATAAAGGTTTGGGATGTGATTATTGCACAGCTACTACAGACATTATTAGAAATAGACATCTTTACATTTATTAATAATTTTTCATCATCAATAATTTATTAATTAACAAACATTACATGAACAAAGGTTTAGGTTACAGTGGCTTTCCAAAGTCACAAATATTTCTGTGCACTATATAGAGTGGTGAAAGTGTAAAAGCCAGTGTGAAATAGCTTCCTTTTTTTCTTTTTGTAATCCAGATGGGAGGGGGGTAGCGATTTTTGGAAGAGAGTGAAGCAGTGGAAGTGAGGATAACAGGTGTATCGCTGAGCTTTCAGGCTTTGAAAGAAGAGAGAGAATGACTGCCGCCCTTGCTGTGGCGGCAAGGTCATTCCGCCATTTACAGTATAAGCTGGGAGGGAGAATGGCCGAGGCCAGAAAGTGTGAAGACAAGGTTGTTATGTGGATGGACCTGCCGGCGGTAGAAGACGGGTAAAGTGTCATGGCTACGATGTAAAGGAATCAGGCTTCCTCAGGAGCTTTGTTAACGAACTCCGCAGATTTGAAAGTTATTGCCTACAGACTCGACTTAACGAGTCACGCATAGTTCCCACAGTGACTTGAGCGTAAAAGAAGTGGTTTCCATTCACAACGCTTGTGAAGGCCACAAACACTGTACATGTTCACTACATGCAGTGTAGTTGAGATTTGAAGAAAAAGGTGGAAATCATAAAAAATCTGTAAATAAAACAATGGTGAATTGGTTGGGATAATAATAATAATAATAATGATAATGATAATAATTAGGGCTGTAGTCTGCTGGTCGATTAGTTGGTCGATATGCTCTCGTCCGACTAAATTCTCATTGGTCGAATAATCTCTGTGTTATTTTCATAAGGAGAAAAGTGCTACATCAATAGCTTTCCAGGAGTAATCCATTATTTCCTGCGGCGGAAATAAAGGGGGTTAGCTCCATAGTTAGCAACAATGGGTTAGCATAACCTGAAGACACAAAACGGAGAAATACAGAACGGAGAAATGTGTGGCTGCCGAGTTAACTGTGCACTCTATCCCGTTACATCCCCGCCCCCCCCGCGCGTGACTAATCGATTAGTTGAAGAATATGTAAGATTTTAGTCGACCAAGATTTTCTTTGGTTGACTACAGCCCTAATAATAATAATATTAATAATAATAATATTGTCTCTCACAAAGTAACAGAAATTTTCCTGACAAGGCTCAACAATACACATTTAAAGCACATTTAAAACACACACATACAGTTAAAACTACAATTAACAGAGAACAAAATTAAACAGGACAGAGTGCAGTGCCTGTTTTAGTTTGTTTAGGGTGATGATTGCAGAGGGAATAAAAGATTTTTTGTAGATGTTTTTCCAGGCCAGTGGGCCTCTGTAGCGTCGACCTGATGGCAGTAACTGGAAGGATTGGTGGAGGGGGGTGAGAGGGGTCTGGCTTGATCAGAGTGGCTTTCCTGAACACTGAGCGGGTGTTCAGTTCAGATAGCGGAGTTTGGGGTGAACCAATTATTTTGCTGGCCTGATTAGTAGATAAAATAACTTGGAAAAAGAAGACTTGTACTCTGAACTCCTGTGAACCTGTGTTCTTTCTCAAAGCAGTTTTTGATATTTTGCTTGGCATATGCACTTGTGTGTATCAATGTGTGTTATTGTGGGTGCCAGTGCTTCTCATTTTATTCATACTGATACCGATATTTTGTGTGAATTAATCACCAGGACACAGGATACGACTGAATCTGCCCCTGTATACATCTTGTTAAGTGTAGATGATCTGATTTTTAATGTAATAATCGGTTTCATGTGCTGGAACCACGATGTGAACTCTGACAGTTGCAGCAGAAAGAGTGTTGTTTATTAGTTACTAGTTGGGGCTTTTATATGGTTTAAAGCTTCACTTTTATAATAGATGAACTTGCATTTTCAGTAAAATTAATAATTGCATCAGAAGTTGCTATTTCTTAATCTCTTGCACAATAATCCAACATGTCTAACTGATTTGATAAATTTGCATGACAACTTCTGTTTCCAGTAAGATGTGATATTTTTCACTCCTTTTCCAGTTCCCACATTAGGTAGTGTTGCATCCTCTCATCTGCTAAAACCCTTTTCCATTTTTTTTTTTTAAACAAATCATTACTGCAGAATCAGTAATGATTTGTTGATACTTTCCTTTACATGAATGTACTAGAGAGATTGTAGGTAGGCGGAGGTAACATCAGCATTTATTTTCTTTGCTATTGTGTGTAGGCCAGATAACAAAATATAACATTATCCACGAGACAAGCTTTTGAAAAAGGTTTTTAAAATGAGAATCGACTATACCTCTGGATGGCTGGAAGGTTTCTACTGTGAAACAGCTGCAGGAAATGTTAGTTAACCGCAAGAGACGGAGCTAATTCCATGTTTAGTACAACTTGGTCCAAATCTAGATGTGGACATGTTTTGTGGGTTAGTGACTAATCAGTGACGCTCCTGTCTGTAAAAAGAGGTATCTGGTCTAAATTTATGCCTATTAGTCCCAGCTGTCTCAAGGGTGGGAAATCATCCCCAGCCGCCAGCCAAATGCTGGTAAAATATGAAAGTGGCTGGTAGATTTAAGACGCAAAATAATGATTTACTATTGAGTGGCTGGTGACTTTGAACATTTATCTGTCAGTGGCTGGAAGACGTTCACATTTTTAAAAAGTTCATTTCCCACCCTGGCTCTGAGATTTAAAAAGCTGCTAAATTTAGTCGTATAAACATGTATTGTACAGCTTAAGAGTGTGAAGTTTGGGAAATTGGTATTGGCACTTCCTAGCAGTTTGCAATAGTCATTAAGTATACAAGGTGTTTGCTGAACTGTGTTGGTCCACCTTTTATTGCTTTACATTGACCGCATTATGGCCGGCTCCAGCCCTGAATGCTCCAGAATAATGCTCATTTATCGCCCTGTCTGTTTTATTTAGCCAGTGTACAAAGTGTCCAGAAATAATGTATGGCATGTAGGGCTGTCACTTATTCCACAGATCAAGTTTGAACGAATTTGAAATGACATGCAATTCAATCGAATGAATTTGAATGCGCGCCCTCCCCCATTCAGTACTATGTAATGTGTAATACATGCAGTTTAACTTTAACAATGAATGACAACAACTATATTTTCATTAATTTTATAACTTGACACTAGCCTAACATCACATTCTTCCAGCAATTGAATGTTAACTTTTTTTCAACAGCTGTATTAACGTATCATGTCAAATCACAGACAACAGGAGAGATTTAAGATAGCTTTGAACTAAAAATGTAGCAAGTGAGGTAAAACATAGAAGTGATAGGCAAGCCAAACGGCCCGACTTAAATATTACTAGCCAGAAACACAAGTCTATCAACTTGATCGGGATCAAGCGCGACTCTCTTTTTATTTACAATATTACCCGCTGACAAGAACAACCGCTCAGAGCGTACAGAGGTTCCTGGTATACACAGTTATTTATGAGCCAGCTTTGAGAGTTGTATCTCCTTTGTCTCTCCACCAAAGCAATGAGTTACCGTCTGCAGAGAGAGCTTTCGTCTCCTGAATGGCTTTTTTGGAGTGCCCTCTTCTGGACCACAAGGCAAACTACTTCAGATGGTCTGTTACGCTTATAAACTGTAAATTTTGAATTCGAACGTGTCATTACAGTTCGAATATTCAATTTTTTCCCATATTTGAATGAATGTTCAAATTTTGAATAATTAGCGACACCCCTAGTGGCCTATATCTTGTGTAGAGGAATTTGTGAGCATGTTTTCCAGATTATCAGTTAATTTGCCTTCGTAGCGAGTCCCAAAATTTGTAATGTCATGATGACAACACATATGGTGATAAGATAATACATATTTTGAATCTGTTGGATTTGACAACAACAAGTTTTCCAACAGTCTATGGTGCTGCTGTTGTTTTCGAGACATATTGATAACCTTAAAACCCACACTTCATCCCTTAAGTCATAATTTGGCATCTGTGGATAGTAAAACACTTCCAGTTTTATCTGGTTTATCTTAGTTCAGCATTACCACTGACTTAAATTGAATTTTTGGCTTCCTCAAAATCACACATTGGTCCCTAGAGGATAGCAGATTTATTTGGTCCAAAGAAAATGAATTGTATTAATATCATAACAGTTTGTTCTCTTTCTCCTTCCCCTTTATCATCCCTCCACTTCTTTCCATAGAAAGCCCAGAACTGTAATCACAACTGCTTTAACAAGGTGGCACTGTTGCTTAGCTACTGGTCTATTTGCAAACCCTGAAAGGGTGATGGGAAGGCAGGGCTTCTTCCCCCTCCTACCACGAGACAACCGTGAATGCAGCAGGGCAAGTAGTCGTGGTGGATGCAATCTATTGGCTTCTCAGTGCTGCCGCTAAAGTCACAACCCTGACTGTAGCCCGCACTGCCTGTACCAGTGTATTTCTGTTGCTGCTGTTGCTGCCGCTGCTGCTCTCCCTCCCCCCTTAAATGGTGTGGGCAGAGTGGGATGGAAGACTGCATTGGAAACCTTTTCATGGAAATGGTCTTTGCTGTTGGTATTGCTCTGGCACCATTCTGGTGACAACAACATGCCGTTAAAATGGAAAAGCGGTTCTCCTGTCAGCTGGAAATTCCCAGTGCCAGTTCTTAAGACATCCAGGTCCTCACCGCTTTCGCCTGCCTACATGTGAGTAAGAGCAAAATAGCTTTCACATTATGCCATTGTGGTAATACATATGGAAATGGATTTGTTTTGCTTTTCAGTTTTGGAGATTTGTAAATCATTGTAAATATTTGACAGCATTATTTTTTGTTGCAGCACTAATTAGTCAGACTGCAATTGAGTGTTGTACCGTGTCAGGAGATTTGCCTTGTCCAGCATGCGTTTTATGGTTCGCTGGCAGAATGCTGTGCTCTTGGGCAGAAGGACTCATTTTGCCGCTTGTCTGGACATGGCAAGCACCACATCCCCAACTCTTGCCCTCTGCCTGTGGCTATGTTTATTTGGTAACGGGGACTCAGCAGCTTGGGAGGAGCCTGCCTTTGTCAGGATGTCTGGCGTGCCCTGGTTTAGAAGCTATTGTCATCTGCTACTGTTCAGGAGGGGGGAAGGGTAGAATGGAAGTGCTTCACACAGCCTCTCGCCATCCTCTCTCCTCTGCCCTTTTTCCTGAGCTCTCCTGCAATGGACAAGTGTCTTGTTCGACTTTTGAACAGTAACATGGCTCTGGCCTACAGAGAGCGAGAACCAAAATCTTGGAAAAAGAAATCACAGTTTTAAAGGCAAGCTAGGCTAGCTGGTAATTTCATAGGCTAACATAGGCTTATACTTGGAAGGATTTTTACAAAATTGGATTTATGCAGTCTCCAGTTATCATGCAGCTTTACTTATGAGCTTAAGAGCTTAAATTTGTTAGTTTAAAGAAACATTTATTTTTGAAAATTACTGCATCACAGGAAGAGAAATCTGTGCTCCTCACCTCTGTTTTTGCATCTTTCCCTTTAAATGTCATAAGTGAGACGGGTGACAACTGCAACATGGCTAATTCTAAATGCACAAGATATATCTGTACATTTTTTTTATAGCCCTTACCTTCCTAAAGCGTTAAACATTACAGAAGTGTTGACTAAATGGTGTCACTTTGCAAGGTCTTTACAAAAGGACACGAGTGCTTCAGTATTGACACTATTGACTTGGTAATTGTGTTTTCAGTCTTTATTTGACCATGGTAGTTTAGCTGGAACATCCTGCTTCAAACACACACATAGTACCACATAATCACACCTGGAAGCAGCCCAGTACAGCAACAGTCTTATGTTGGCCACTGAGCTGCTCCACTGGAGCAGTTTGGGGTTAAGGACCTTGCTCAAGGGCGCCTCAGTGGTTTGGCGATTGAGGTGTAAACACTAGCTTTTTACATCCCCACCCAGATTTATACTGAAGATCAAACTGGCCACCTCTTCACTTTTTACCTGTTTTAGTTTCATTGCTTACACTGTGGCATATGAGCTGTAAAATGAGTTAACTTTAGATTGAACAAAAATATATGGTTTAGTGCATAATCCAGTGGAATAAGTTGCAAAGAGTGAACTGAGATTTCTGTGTATATCTGTGTGATAAAGCTCCTTTTAAAATAAAGCAGCACAAGGCAAGCTAACTAAAAAGTGGGACCACCAATGCAAAAAATGTATTTCTCACTTGTAAATATTTCCAATAGTTATTTGTTGTTAAGTATTATTAATGCTTTGTTGTAGTTCTGTCATGTTTTTATCACTTATTCAGAGTCCCTGTACTACATCTGTAGCAAGACAGCAAGGATTTATATAGTATAATTTTGAATTTCTACTTGTATACTAATAGTCATAGACCAGCTGTGTGCTGTTGTGTGATGTTCTCACTTCTATTTCATTATTTCCTCTTTTTAGGATTTTTAATCTTGTACAGATATTATGGTATAGGTATATTATAAAACTAAAACTACCCTCCTCAACCTTTCTTCAAAGAAAACATTCTGTGTAAATTTATCAGAAGTCACTATATAGTGAGTCCTGGAAATACCAAGTCAGAGACAGTTTTCATTGTGTAGGCAGGGTATTTACTTTATTTTCAACATTTAACATTGCTCAAAGGCAAGAGGAGGATGACACCGGTATGTCAACATGTCTCTCTGATGACTGTGACAACTCTCCCATTGAAAGCACAAGGACGAGAGTGCATCAAGTGTGCTTAAGTGGCTGAGGCGCTTGCGTGTCTTTTTAGGAGATAGTGCACACACTGACGAGTGAAGCAGATTCAAGTCTGGAGGCTCCACCTTACTCCGCCTAGTGTGGCTCTACCCCACCAGACCACTTGCTATTTTGAAACGTGTATATTGTAAGCTGTGTTTTCAGGCAGGCTGATATTGGGCCCCCAATTATAGGTTGCTCTGTGGTCAGGGAAAAGTCACTGTTTATAGGTCCTTTGAGTGGAGCCTATGTCCCTTTGGCTTTAGAGGCATTTTTAACTTTGCATGCTGATAGGTTAATCTTTATATGTGTGTCCACAGCAGCAGAATGACTGAGTACGCAGGAGAGAGAGTTTTGGAATATCATGATGTATAAAGAATTAATATGTGTTTGCACATGTATGCATGCCTGTTTTGAAACCGCCCTAATCTATATATAGACTGGTGAACTGCATGTGGTGCAGATTTCATGCTAGCAAGGAATGGTTACGTTCACTGCCAGTATGGCCCGTGGAATAATCTTCAGTTCAGTAAGAATTCATTGGGGTTTATCTCTCAGTCCACAAAAAGTCCTTGAAATGAATGAATGTCATCCCTCATCTTACAGTCGTTCAGTACTAAGCACTTAACATGTGTGACTGCTGTCTTTAGTAATCATCTCTTGGAGGCGTCATGGTGAGCCAGCAGCCTCAACTGCGGCAACGCTTGTTTGATTCCAGTTAGGGACCTTTAGCACATGTCATCCCCCTTTTCTCTCACCCCATGTTCCCTGTCACTCGTCGTCAACATTAAGGAAAAAAAAAAAAACGAAGAGAAATAATCCTTCGAAGAAAATATAAATTAGAAATCACATCTATTGACCTTCATATGTTTGTTTAGCACAACATATCCAAGTCTAAATGCAACCTATCTGTCACTGTTTTATGTTGTTTTTGTTTGAATGAAATGCGGTTTTCAAAACACAGCCTTCTCTAAACATGTTGGCTGCTTGTATAATGGTTTTACTCAAAGCCACCCAGTCTTTAGAAATATTTTTAGTGTAGTAAGTGTTGAGACTGTAGTTCGAGCCAGTGTGACCAAAATCAACTCCATACAGATTGCACAGAGTAGGTAAAATGAAAGCTTTGAAAGTCTGTTGCACAGATTTTTTTTTTTTTTTTGCAAATGTAGATGCTTCACATTTCTCATGTGGCTGTCAAATCCTTCGGCTGTCGCTGAATCCCATGTGCTACTGCTACAGTACGAGATGATTTTTGCAGTCTCTGAGGCAAACGGCCCATTAGTTTACATTGCTTCTTTGAAACTTCATTACCAACCTACTGTACATTTATTTGTTCTAAAATAATCACAGATGATTGACAGCTGATATCAAACGTACATCATACTTTCACTTTCAGTGTCAACTTCCACTTTAAAAAAAAATACACGTTTGCATGGGTTAAAAATACATAAAAACAGTGAAGTTATTCTCAACAGTGATGTGTCAGATGTATCACCCGGTGCTTTATGTGTTAATTGAACACAGACAGAGATGATATTGCAGCAGAGAGATGTTGAAATTACTGCAAATACAGTTAGATCATAAATTCACACATTATGCATAAATAACAGCACATATTAAATATACAGGATATGTGTTTTAGGGCTACTGTCAGAACATATTGATGTATTGTTTATTTGTGCCTTATTTTGTGTGTGTGTGTGTATGTGTGTGTGTGTGTGTGTGGAAGGTGGAGAATCAGCTGCAGCAGACTGCACTTAAAGGAGATTACCAGTGAATGATTAATATGCTCTCTAAAGGCCCGGCAAGATGATCACAGTGATGTGAAACAACATACGATCATTAACTTGCTTAATTGTTTGCCTGAGACCCACAAGATATTGAATGCCCTATTCCTGAGTGCAACATCTGCCACTGTTTTTTAAATGAGGCCAGTATTGTCGTGTCATGGTTTTGATATTCATATTCATACACACACACACACACACACACACACACAATACAAATGCTCATGCACTCTGCTTCTGGAGAAGGAAAAAAAAAGAGATGTGGAGGAGCTTTTAATTTACCTGCTCTTTGGAATGTACATTAAGTTCTTGCTGACTTGTGTCCATTTTGAATAAAATGCAACAGCCATCCAGGGAGCTTTTATTTTCATTGAAAGGCCAGAGGGGAGGCGCAGGCAGTCTGGCTGGAAGAGCATCAGGTGAAACAGTCATGTCTGTTCTCATCACACATACTCCCACACACGTATACTCAAAGCTGAACTGAGATAAAGTCGGGTGGAGTAACACAACACATTTGACCAGTTTTTGTTTGAGAATTGATTGAATTCCCCCATCAGACGGATCACATCGGGGTCAGAAAAGACTCTTCAGAATCCAGAAAAATAAAGACAAACGCAGACAAACGTGGACAAAGGTTACTGTCGAGCCTTGAGGGGACACATGGTGGAAAAAAAAAAAAAAAATCTGTTATTGCAGATTTAAAGACTGAGTCGGAAAACATATCTGTATCCAGTCTACAGCGAAGGTTCCCAAAACTCCTATCTAGTAGAAAATTCTTAATCCCAACCCTATCAGAGGATCAGGAGCCACTTTACTCGCCTTGTTGCTTTGCTTTTTCAAAGAGGTTTTTCTGTCACTCACTCCCGTCAGAGCTCCCTCCCCAGGACCTTTTGTTCTGCTTACTCGCCGTAGCTGCATATTGTAAATTCAGCAGCTGTAACCGCCACACGTGATGGAAGGTGTAGCGCATGAGAATCTGATTAATTAAAAATATAAATAAAGTTCAGAAGGGCTGACTTACAGGATTGTGAAAGGATCTGCAATTACTCATTCATCCCTGGTTAGATGATGAGAGATTTTTTTTTTTTTTTTTTTTATGCCTCTCTGCTCATTTGAGTCCAGGCAAAAATGATGCTGACATCTCTTATTCCCTCTTGCTTTGACACATCTCTTGCCTCTTTGTCCAGGCTTCAGTCACGCGACCCCTGCTTAGCCTACAAATGCTGAATAATTTCCCAGATCTGCAGTGACAGTTCAGTTCAGCCTATTTTATTGCTATTTCTAAAAAGTGTTCTTAAAGTATTATTCCGGCTGTATTTTGTCCTTTTTGGTGTAGACATACTCAGCTGGGTCGTGTTTCTTCTCACAGTATCCTTCAGGTTGATTTAGCATTTGGTACATGTTGACAGATTGTCTGCTCCACCCACACGCAAAACACGTTATGAAGCTTTTTTTGGCTGAACTACTTGTGGTGCAGGTTGAAACCGTATTAATTTTAGACACTCATAAATCCTGCAGCTCTTTTTGATGTAAAAGCCTTGACCTTGAAGTGCTCTTTGATTATGAAGTGCAATTACAGACTGATTATAGCGCACCATGGCCACAAAGTAGATATTCTACCAATTATCTTTGAAGATTATTAGCAGTGATTGGAGTGATTATCTGGAGATTATGACTAGTTTGTTCTAGACAGAGTGAGCCTGAAATAGTTTGGAAATAGCAGCGGGGCTAATGCTGAACAGTTTCTTTTGCAGTTTCACCTGAGGAAAATGTGAGGGGGACTGTAGTCGAGTGCAACTCAGTCAAGCAGCATCATCACTACACAGAACAACACACACTCACATATCTGTCAGCGTACAATTAGTGACACCCTGTACGGTTATTTTCACATTTTGCATATATCATTTTGTGGATATTTTTGAGCTGCAACTAAGGATTATTTTCATTATCAAAATATTATTTTCTTAATTAATAGAATAGTTGTTGCAACCTAAAATGTATTTTTCTGTCCAGTCCAACAGTCCACAACTCAGTTAACTATCATGGGGGACAAAAGAAATCAGAAAATATTCACATATGAGATGCTGGAATTTTCTTAAAAAATGACACAAAGCAATTGATTATTAATTGATTATAAAAATAGATGGTGATTAATTTGCTGTCATTTGACTACTCAATTAATCGACTAATTGTTGAAACTCTAGGACATTTTTCTTTGTTGCGCTTTTACACATCCTGTAATCAGTATTTTGAGTTTCCCCACAACAGTTCAATTAAAACCTACAGTTTCGATTTTTTAAATCTGAATTTCACGTGTGATTTCCAGCATTATAAAAGAGAAACTGTTTAGTCTGTGAATAGTGAATTACAGCTATCCGTTCAGTCGGTGAAGGCAGAACATTAATTAAGGAAAGTGCCAATTTTCATCAGAATGGGCAAAGCAAACAACATTTGTGAGACACATGGGACACAGATGTTTGAAATAGTCTAAAAGTGATAGCTTCCTTTTTTTTTTACTGTAACTCTATGAATGGATGAAAAAGAATATCTCCACTGAATAGATTGTGGCTCATTTGTGCAATTTTGATGGATTAAAAATGGCCGTATTCATTACAATGATGAACATTTTCACATTTTCATATTGCGATCCATCCACCGGCTACATTGTCACATTTTTATGCATTAAAGTCTGTTTGATGGAGATAGAGACGTATGAGAGAAGAATTTTAAGACTGTACAAGTGCTGCCTTTTCTTTGCCCTGCTGTGTGTGGTGAAAGGGAAACAAGGGCTTCACACAGTTCTCTGAAACAGAGAAATTACATTTTTTTCCCCCTCTCAGTTGTGGATTTTTCAGTTAAGTTGAAGGAGGAAATATGCTGTTGCTGCAGGAAAGGTAGAGAAGCTTGAACAAAATGTACATATACTAGTATGTTATAACCCATTGAATAGTCATAAGGCCATGTAAGTGTTTATAATGCTACTAATTGAGAATAACAAGATATTTTGCAATATTAGAAATCCAGGCGATACTTTACATGTACATTTACAAACAGGGCTTCTATATGTAAGGCCATTGAGATATAATCTCACATCTCTGCACCCACTATCAGTTCTGATATAGGGGGGAAAAAATGCCCTGGCTTGTTTGTATGTCTTTAAATCAATCAGAGTCGTCTTAGGTGGCGCTTAGCTCAGTATACAGCGTCCTTGCAAAATAGTGTCAGGGGCGGGGGAGACTTGATTTAGCCGTGGCATTGACGTACGTTGACTATTTTATACGACTTTTACTGATAAAAAAGACAAACATAACTCGCTATTTTCAGCGTGTAGGTTGCTAACTTGGAGGTTGTTGTTGTTGTTGTTGTTGTTGTTTCACGTAGCGACAGTAACATGCAGATAGCAGAAGGGGAGGAGAATGCCGACTGAAATAGTCGGCTAATGGCAGGCTTATACCCGCAGTCTACATCCTATGAGTCAGACTAACTGAGACACTACTGTGTTGTTGTTGTTGTTGCAACGTTGCTATAGTGATTTTTGAGGCTGTGGTCTTGGTTTGTGGTACTGATGTCATGTGTTGCATTATGTTGGAAGGTGTTTCTAAAATGTACTAATGAAAAACTTAATGTAATTTTAAACAATACTAAATTTACTACTGTTCAATTTATTGAAATCAAATACATCAATACCAATAAATTGCAATAGAATTGAATCAATCAATTTAACACTGTTTTATGAAAATGAAATGTATGACATTAACATTTATATTTTGTCATTTGGCAGAGGCTTTTATCCAAAGTGACTTACAAGCGAGGAAAGACAATCAAGCATTACAGGACAGTGACAGAAGTATTTTTTAAATTTTTATAATAAAGTAAGAAACAGTTTAAAGTAGACAAGTGCATATGAAATACCATAAATAAGAAGAAAGTAGTGTAACAATCGACAAAGTGCTACAAGGTTAAAGGGGCTCAAGTGTTGAAGTGTTCACAGAAGGCGTTTCTTGAAAGCACCGAGGGAGTCAACAGACCATATGGAGCTGCGTAGCTAATTCCACCATCACAGAACCACAGATGAGGAGAATCTGGATCGTGATTTCATACCAGGCAGTGATGGTATTACCAGACGTCCTTCATTTGCACAGCCATTTACACTATTTTGGGGTTTCTGCATTCCTATAGACGATACTTGAGCACTACTGCTTGATAAGAAGTTTTTTTTTCATGGTGTTGAAGTTTATTTTGTGTGTGTGTGTGTGTGTGAGTGGTTTGGATTCAGCTGCCAGTGTGTGTTATGCTGAGTATACCAGCCAGACCGTAGGAGTCTTGTGATCTTTTTGTCAATGGGACGGAGTTATGTTTGTAGAGGTAGTCTTAGGTGTTTTGCTTTACAAACCATGACATTGTCTGTCAGACATGCAGAACCTGAAATAGATGAGATTAATGAGATTTCTATCAATGCATGGCTAAGCATGACAAGACAGCAAAGCTATACTCATAAATCTTTTAAGACCCTTCCACTGTCATCCCAGGGGAGAAAAAAAAGGCCAAGTTGACTTTAGCTTCCTGAACTGTCACTGGTGGAAAGATGTTTTTTAAGCTTTCCACTGACATAAAGGGACTGGATAGACTGACACTCTTGTTCCTCTGACTTTCCCCTCTGCTTCATACTTTTTCCTTCGACCCCCTTCTTTCTCCTAGCTGTGCTCAAAACCTAAACTAAACTTTGCTGCTCATCCATATCATAGCATTCCTGTTATTTGTCCTTTTCATTGTTGTTAAAAATGTATTTTCCCAGGCTGTGAGAGCAACAGGTCTTGTTTTTTCATAGTATATGTGCATATTTATGCTAGCGTACCCTCACATTTGTTCAAGTTAGAACCTTAAAACAAAAACAGTCTTCTACACCATAACTATACATATAAGCAATGCTTCTTCTGTAATTTAATTGTTGCTATGAATTTGGCAGCCAACTGCTAATGTGATTGGGGATCAGAGATGCTTCCAGATTGTAAATATTACACTGGGAATCTGAGATATTACGTATAATCATAAGATCAAGGATTAGTCTTTTTTTTATTATTAAACCCAAAGATAAAGAGCTTTTATCTTCATCTATAATTTATAACTTGGAAAAAAATTGATTAAACTGGAAGCTTGTTATGGTCATTTTAATTGCCCCTCATTTTAGGCTTCTGACATACTGATTATTCTCTAGGAGATTATGAGTATGTATCATAATACATTGTCTGATGTGAGGTTTTATATATTTAGTTAATCTTCATTTTGTTAAAAGTTTGAACAATGTAGCACTGTCGGTTTGTTCTCCTGTTTGTCAGCTCATCTTGAAATGCACAGCTTTGATATTTCATACACTACTGAGAAACTACAATGAATGTGACAGGCAAAACTTTTTAATTTCAAATTTCTGACATTTTAAAAGACCAAACTAGAGCTGCAACAATTAATCGATTAGTTACCAACTATTAGATCAATTAAAAACTATTTTGATAATCGTTTACTCATTTTGAGTCATTTTTTAAGAAGAAAGTGTCCAAATTCTCTCATTCCTGCTTCTTTAATCTGAATATTTCCTGGTTTCTATAACAATAAACTGAATATCTTTGGGTGGTGGACTGTTGGTCGGGACAAAACAAGATATTTTAGGACATCACCTTGAGCTTTTGGAAACAGTTATCAACATTTCTCACCATTTTCGGACATTTTTATTTACTAAACGATTAATCGAGAAAATAATCAACAGATTAATCAATAATGAAAATGTTTGTTGCAGCTCTAATTTCAAACTCTTGTGTATAATTTTTATGAAGATTAGTGTCACAATCATTTTGAAACGTGAACACATAAGTCTTTGAAACATAAGACCCATCATCAGTCACTATTTTGTTGTGTTGAACTGTGATAGTGTCATATGTCAAATTAAACGGTGAAATGTGTGAATCTTTTTAAACATTATGTCAGAACAGAAACATGATACAAACACAACAGACTTTAAATAAACACATGATTGGCATCAGTAGCAGGCATTTGGCAGGCTAATAGTTTGTGAAATATTCTCCAGTTTTAAATAGATGGGGTTTTTTTTTGTTTTTTTTGCATTGGTCAGTGCTGAGCAGCATTAATGCTTTATTCATAATAATCTTCAAACACTCACTGGTTACAGATGTAGCCAGAGCTTCAGTCTCTGTTCTCTGGTGTCTTTGGGAAGAGCAGAACTTTTTACAGTATGTGGGATGCTGTAGCTGTTGTCTTCTTTGTTTCGTTCCGGCAGCCACCAACACTCCTTTGTGGTTTGGACAACCCACTCTCTCCTCGCTGCCTGTCCGACTTACCACCTGATGGGGTAAATGTACCAGTACATCGCCTGTGCTGTGTGTCAGTGTGATTGTGACCACTGTTTAAACCATCTCTCAGCGTTTAGCGGTGATGATGTTCACAGATTCCTACTAGTTGTTCATCATCGTCTCCCTGTAAAATGTTCCTTATTACTGATCCCATCCTTCATTTTAAAAATAGTACTATCTAAGTATTAATTATCAAAATCAGTTTGTAGTAGACCTTAAACATGTGTAGCTTAGATCATAGAGTTGCACCTAGTTTCCCTTACCTCTTGTGGTAGCAGAAACCTCCATGTTTTTGTGTATTTTGTCTTTGTCGTTGATGAATCCTCATTGTTCTTCCTACCTCTTGTACAGCATGTGAAAGGAATGACAATTAGATTCGATCTGACCTTCTCTTAATGTTTATCCATCATGTACCCCAAATGTCTTTTGGTCTAATCGCTAAAGTCTTGAAGAAAGAGGGCAGTCGACTGTAGCCGGCTGAAGTCTCCGCGGTGCGTTCGAGTGCAAAGATGTGACGACGTGAGGTGACACAAAGCGTTTGATCAGTCAGCCTTTGTCAGCTTTGAGGTCGGCTCGGAGTATCAGAGCCCTGAAGTGAAATTTCTTTGAGGTGAAAAAAAGGAAAGTTTTCATCCCACCGTTCCCCAGATAATGTAACTTTTTCTTTCAGTAAGACTAAATATGTCAAATTGCTCTCTGTTGCTGAACCTCAATGAGTTTTCTAACTAGATTACATGTGAGATGATAATCATGCACTTCCGAGTGACCTTATGTGATAATTATGACTCACAACTTTTCAAATAAATGTAGTTTTTTTTTTTGTATTTCCAGTATGATGTTCTTACTGTTTGTATGTTTTCATACCTCTGCATAGAGAACAACTCCCAGCATTTCCAATCAGTCTGTAATCAGTCACTGAGCAACAGTTGCTTTAAAGATAATTATTAAAAGGAGGACTGTTTTATATATTATTATAATTTATACATCACAAGACCCAAGACAAAATGGTAGTAGGCATTTCACCTCCATTCTCTGTTCATAAACAAAAGTAAAGCAAAAGTTTTGGATGTTTATACCTCATTTGCTCTTTTCCCTCACAAACAAAAGCACAACACCAGCAGCTATAGACCCTAATATGGAAATGCAAATTAAAGCTTTACATTCAAATAGTGAGTCTTGATTTAATTTTGTTGTTGTTGTTGTTTTTGTGAGCTTCTAAACATTAAAGACATTTTGAGTTGGTTATTGTTGGTATGTATGTCCTTAATCCTGCAGCTGAAAAGAATATTAAATGTGCACATCTTGTCCTTTGTTCTATTTCTGTGTCACTGTCATTGGAAGAGAGGATTGTTTTCAGTTAAAGTGAAATAAGTTTTGAATATCAGGCTGTCGGCCTAAATCTGCCACATTAATGAACGAGTTCATTTCAAACATGAGGAAGATCTGTATTGCTCTGACAGTAGCGTGCCAAACATTTTAATAGCCTGTAGAAGCTTTGCTTTATTCCAAAATGCTGAATAATATCCCCTCAAAGCACTCGGGACACTTTTTGCAAATGGTAAACCCCCCCCCCCCCCCCCCCCCCCCCCCCCAAAAAAAAATCAAGTCTTCATTTACACAAAGCCTTAGAATTGCTTCATTATATAAATAGTCCACCCAAAAACCATTAGTCTTCTACATCTGACAAGCGCTGCCTGCTCATAGGCCTGTTTGAAGACACAAATTTACTGCTATGCTGAGCCAGACATTTTTGTAAAAGAATATTTTATCAAAACCAGGCCAATCTTCATCTGAAAATGAACATCTTTAAACTCTCAGATGCCACATTCATTGACTATTCTGTCATCTCTATTTATTGCACAGAGAATAGCTGTAATATTTTAAGCCCCGTTTTCATTCAGTGCGTGAAATGCAGATCTTTATAGGGCATTGTGGGGGGTTTTTTTCGGGGTTTTTTTTTTACACTCCCATTATTATCAGTCACAAGTCATTTCTTTTGGTGTTACATTAACTTCATCAGCTTACTTAACTATTCTTACTTTCCTTAAAGAGAAGGGGTTGTTTCATAGCTGTTTTTTTTCAAATGACACTCTTCACACCACCGTTTTTCTTTTTAATATAATCATGTTCAAAAGGAAGTACACAGGAGTTTGACATCCAAGTGTAAGCAGTGCCATCCACACTGTTTATTTTATAACCTTTTAGAGACAGTTTTGCTGTTTGATAGCAGATGACAAATGCTCAGCTGATTCTTGTTTATCCAAAAACTGTACAATTTACCCAAATGAGCCTCACTCTCTAATGTCAGTTTTGTCAGCACAAAATGTCCTCGTATCCCAAGAGTATTTCCTTTGGGTCTCTGAGTCACACTTACCATCTTTCCACGTTCATTCTGTGTGGATCAGTTAAGAATTTTACATCAAGTTACATCACAAGTTGAGGTCTAGTTTTAGTATAATTTTTTTTACACATTGTTGTTAGACTTGTAGGACAAGGATATCATAAAGAACTGGACTCTACAGATTATGAAAAACGCTAAAATAACAAAATGCTCCTTAATTTAAGGCTGTTAAAGAATCCAGACAGGGTTCTGTTATCGTGTAGAATCCTTGGATTATAAATCAATTAGGGCTGTAGTCAACCAAAGAAAATCTTGGTCGACTAAAATCGTACATAATCTTCAACTAATTGATTAGTCGCGGGGGGTGTAACGGGATAGAGTGCACAGTAAACTCGGCAGCCACACATTTCTCTGTTCTGTATTTCTGTTTTGTGTCTTCAGGTTAGGCTAACCCATTGTTGCTAACTATGGAGCTAACCCCCTTCACTTTTCCAGCATTTGGGGAAACAACAGACGTGACTTTTTAGCATTTATTAACTGACACACTGTATTCTGTACTGTACATTTACTGCCAGACTGACAATTTACCGTTAACCCTTCCCTCTGCTCCGCTCGCATCCACCATCACTTCTCTGCCCCTCGCTCTTTCCCACTTGCTACGCAAACATACTCTTTAACGGAGCTACGCTACTAATAGTTTCCCAGGCAACGACAGAGGTTGACTCACATACCGGAACAGCGCTGCACAGAGACTCCCAAACGCTATCAATTTCAAATATTAAAAAATATTTTTTTTGGCCTGGTGGGGGTTCTCGTTGTGTCATTATGGAGAAACACAGATTCAGTACGTTCAATAAACGTTGAGTGTAGTTAAACCCAGTGGTCTCCATTAGGTTGGGCGAGTTCAAAGTTGTGAAAACAACGGGGGTGTTTTGAATAAAATAACACGGAGATTATTCGACCAATGAGAATTTAGTCGGACGAGAGCATATCGACCAACTACAGCCCTAAAATCAATTACATATTTCAAAAAAGTCTTTCATTTACCTCATTCATCATTAGCAGTGTTTGGTCTCCTAAATAGTTTTTCTCCCCAAGTGCTTAAAAAAAGAGAAATATAATGTCTGTACATGTTTTGTGGTTACATATTTCATGGTCACAGTACTGTGTTTCTAAAAGTCTAATCTTTTTTAATGCTGTGCAGCCCAGTTGTTTCATTTCATGCCCTCATTTAACTCAGAGAGAGACGATGCATCACATAACTGTGCGGTTCACTGAAGGAGAAAGCTTTCACACCCATCGGTGTCCTGCCTGAACCACAACACAGTGTCACTACATGTTAAAAGATCACATAATGGCCTGTTTACCAGCAAGCCTCTACACAAAGGTTACTTGCAGTTCCTAAGTGTAGTTAAAAAAAAAAAAAACAGAAGGGACACCCACACACTGTGTTCACTTGCTCAATAAAAATACTTTAATATATACAACGTTTCAGTGTCAACGACCTTCTTCAGGTATGTCTGAAGTTGCTAAGTGTAGGAATTTTTCAAAATCACATAGGTTAAACAAAAAAATTTTTCACCTTTTTTACTCATTTTTAAAAATGCTTTTGTTCAGTGATGTTTTTCTGTGATGCACCTTTTTATGTCCTGTGTCCTGAAGTCATGCTTATGGCCCCTAGAAGCCACATTATTCATTACAACTCACAGTACAGAAGTGTTGGATGGAAAATCAAAAATCAAAATCTTTTTGGGGGGTATGACGATGCTCAGCAAATCTTCAAAATAGAAAGGATTCATCAGCCAAGGAGCATGAATGTGTTAGATTTTGATATCTCTTGTACATGCGGAAACAGTCAATTGTGGCACTAAATTAATGGGCAGGGTGTCATTAAAGTACCATGAATCGTTCACTGAGTACAATGAATATCCACAACAAATAATATGTCAATCCAGCAAATAGTTTTTGACCAGAAGAAAGGTCAGGGGGTTACTGGAATCACTGGTAATGGTCATCTTCAGAGGACCATAAATATCCATGGCAGATTTCAGTACACGCTGACCAGTTGTTGACATATCTTGCTTTGGACTAAACAGTTGAATGGACACACTGACGTTCTTAGCTATTACTGGTGTTGTGGCAGACAGCGGATTGAATACTGAGCATGTGTGTGTTGCTTGTAGCTCGCCTATTTATACAACTAAGGAATTCAGTTTGATCATCATTTCGCTGTAAATAAAAGATTATTTTCACAGTGTGATTTCACAACACAATAATAAGTTGTTTATACTTCTGTTAAGGCATTTGTATAATATGTATACACATGTCACCACATAACTGCTTATATAAAGCACTGTTTGACTGTACCGTAGATTAATTCAGTGTTTGACTTGGGTATTTCACTATTTATTACCTAGACATTTGAATTCTTAATGAAAATATGATTGATGAGAGTCAGAACTAATGTTATGGAGAAAGATGTCTAGCTAAAGTTAATTGATCATGAGCTTTTTTCTCAGGGTAGATTAAGCTTTACAATGGTACACAAAATCAAATGTGGAAGCATCTCGTCACATTTAAGACCACTGAGTGGCCAGAGTAGAGCAGGCTGAGGTACTTTGAGGAGGGTGGAGCCACCAACCTTGTTCACTTCCCTCGCCACAATTTTCCCACCTGGTCCGCCGTTTCAGAACCTTCCAGTCACATTTTTCTGTAACAATTAGGCTACCACCACCCAACGTGTCCTTAAGTAGTGTCACTTTGAAAACTTCTCTGTCCTACTTTCCCTAAAATTAGACGGAAACACGTGTTTTTTTTTTTTTTTTTTGTTACCCTTTTCTGAAGTAAAAACTTTCTTTCCTTTTTCCTAATAGATCCCTCGTGGAGGACGACGACGCTCACATGAAAGTTGCTCTGGGCTATGGTGATATGGGCATCTCTGCTCACCTGCAGGCATCAAAGACTGGAAACACGCGGTTTTTCACAAGCAACACACACAGCTCAGTGGTTCTTCAGGTGAGAGTTCGCACACGTAACGTTAATGTCTTACAAATATGTGAACGTACACTCGAATGATGTTCACATTTTTCCTTCCTTTTCCTTTAGAGATCCTGTAAGACATGTAGACTGTGTACTGTAGCTCTGACTGTAAAATGTTGCTGCTTGCAGGCTGGTGAGACAGTGATTCAGATTTCTTTAGCATCAATTTTGAAATGAAATGAAGCCCTTTCCGAGTTAATCTGTGCTTACCCCAAGACTAGAAACAGGAATGTTTACTGTTACTGAACTTGCAGTTTCACCCCTTCTTAGAAATTGTCCACATAGAGCTGCCGCGGTATTGATTTTTTTCCTTACCACACAAATTAGCGAAGGCATTCAAACAATGTTGGTAAATATTAAACCTCAGATGTTATGAAATAATTGGTTTCTAACCCTGATTATAAGACGACCTTATATTACACTTAAATTTTGAAAAATACTTTTTGAATATAACTTAGATCATAGTATAGTTATATACTCACACACTCTCCTGCCAGGCTCTCAGAAGCATTTATAAGACCGTCAGTTTGTCTTTTTGAGCTCCTTATCATCTGTCACAGTGGTATTTGGCAGCTTGACCTATAACTACATTAAAGAGCCCTTTGGTATGAATTGTTGGATACAATTTAATATCTGTGTGGTTTTTGAGTGAGCACAACATGAATATTATGATCTATTGCTGATCAAGAATGTACAGAAAAGCTTTAATATACCTGAATGAATTCTTGAAGTTGACCTACTTTATTGTATGCAGTTGAAGCACATGGTATCATGTTGACATAGAACTTAAACTACCCTCTCATAGAAGTGTGGCCTCACTTCATAGCTCATCTTCCTAATGCTTACCATGCTTACAAAAAAGAAAGACAAAGAAAAGAGCTCTCATGTAGCAGAGAACTGAATAAACATCATAAAGATGATGGCACCAAGGACAAGCAGGAAGAGAAACTATTCAATCAATTATCAATTAAAAATTCTGCAATAAGATAAATACACAGCAAAACAGTGTGACTCAGCATCAGAAATCAATAACGTAAATGGATTTATGGATTTCAAGTTTAAGTACAAAGTAAGATACTGTATTACTGCATGAATTTCCAATCAGCATTTGCTGACTTTTCAAGCATGTCACCACCGATCTGCGCCAAGCTCAACGTGAAGTTATTGTATTGGCTGCTGGCATTGTGCTGTTCGCTGTTGCCACAGCAATGGCTGCCCTTCATCACCAGCTCTCATTGAAAATGAATGGCTGCTGGCTGCTTTTGCCGCTCATTAATGTATTGGTGTCAGGGCGAAATAATGATTTTTTCTCGGCTATCTTATCTCACACCCTGTATCACACAGTTACAGTAGTTAGTAGACTCAGCTAGTCTCAATTAGCTGATGCATTTGGAAGCAACCCCCCCATAAAAACTCACCACTGATGATTACTGAGGTTGTTGAGTTGCAGTAGTATGTTATCAATGTGTACTTTATGTTTTCTGCTTTTCACCCCGTTAGTGCTACCTGTCATGAATTTAACTTAACTTTTTTCTTCTTCTTTTTTTTTCCAAAAATGAAGTAAAATGCAAAAAGCAGTAGAAGTGGTAGTCAGTGAGGTCAGGTGTGTAGGTAAGTGAAACCATGTGTGAAGAATACGGTGTGACGATGTTTGAGAGCACACATGTGTGGACAGCCTCAGGTATGCAGCAGATTAAACGGTGAACATGTGCAAAATATGACTCTCCGAAGAGTCACTACAGTGGACTACATGTAAATAATCAGTACAGCCTTTCAAGTCACCAATAAGTGTATTTTTTAAGGATAAGGATGGGATTATTTGTTTTAAATATTAACAGTTTCCCAGACCAAACCCAGCAGTGAATTTATCTGTGTGTAGTGTAGTTAATTCCTCCATGCTGCCTATGTATGCCTACACAGAGACAATATCATGTAGCTGTAGCTTCAAATACATAATTGTGAGCCAGAGTTGGCAGTTAACATGCAAAGACAGTCAAGAAAACAAGCAGACCACGATCAGCAGGACGGCTTAAGTTAGACCAGAGGGCCGTCACATACCCTTTTGGGTCCATGAGCTCATGTCTGACAGGCTGTGGCTGAGAGGTATTTTGATTGATCTACTCTGAAACATGGAAGAAAAAACGCTGGCTGAGATAGATTTGTTTATGTTTTCGTCTGTGTCCTTATTGATGAGAGTTAGAGTAATTATGCAGTCTAAACCGAGGTCCACTTCTCTGCAGTAAAACCACCGCATACTTTAGGTCTTCTTGACGTAACTCACTGACATCATCTCTCACATGCATCTCTCACTTTTCTCCTCTTGTAGGGATTCGACCAGCTGAGGATAGAGGGTTTGTTATGTGACGTCACGCTGGTGGCTGGGGATGGCGACGAAGCTTTCCCCGTACACCGTGCCATGATGGCCTCCTCCTCCGACTATTTCAAAGCCATGTTCACAGGTGGGTCAACATAGCCTCACGCTGACCAGAACAACAATTTTACTGGTTCCAGTTAGGCTGATGTGTATTTCATGTGCTTCCTGTCGCTATGATTCATTCATTTGATTGCTTTTTATCTTCCTTCTTCCTGCACCGTACCCTATTGTAAAACATTTTTTATTCATGAGCATCTCCACGCTATAACATGGTCCCAGTTATGTCACTGTTATTTTTGCCACCTGAGAATTCACTCAGAATGACCTTGTGCCTACATCCCCCCTGTATTGTGTGTGGATCTATAATTCATGAAGGTTTCAATGTTATACTACTAACCTGACCATGTCATTGTTATGCATCCATGTTCGTGGTCATTTATACTTGTAATGAATGTAAATGTGAATTATTAGCCTGTATCTTGTCCTTGGTGCACTGTATGCAGAGGAAGAAGGAACCTTGAGTACTTCTAAATATTGTGTGAAGGGTATTTTAAGGAGGAGCAGATTAACTGTAACAAGACCAGAATCTACAGCTATGCTAGCAGGCTAAATGCTAATGTCAGCATTCTCACACTGACAATGCGAACGTGCTAATGTTTAGCAGGTGTAACGTTTACCATGTTCACCCTCTTAGTTTTGTATTAATATGTCGCCTCTTTAAATGAAGTTTTAATTTCTCATGACTAGAGCTTTTTATCATTAATTTAGGGCTTAAGTCATTTATATTACATACACGCATTACATAAATGAGCAACCAAAGGAGCAGCCGTCAGGGTAATTTTGGGTCTCATTTTGTGACAGTAATGGAAGTAAGTTTGGAGTTTTGGCATTTAAAGTATATGATTAAGATGAAGAAGGTTCTGCAATGAGAATAGAAGAGCTTGTTGAAGTAGCATGAGGGAGAAACTGTACTTAGTGTAGAGTGAGGGGTAGCTTAGTAGTGACGAGGGAGCTGTGTGAGCTTAAATGCTGAGCAAAGGTTTCTCCCTAAGACCTTCAATCCTGTCTGTAAACAGTAGTCCTTTGACACTGAATACATTTCATTTCCATTTACGCAAAATGGCATATGCATCAAAATGAAGTGATGCATTTTTGTTTTTGTTTTTTTAAAATTTCAGCTTATCTGTTATATAAGCATTATTCTGAAAAATCAAATAGATGCAGCTGTTCACAGACCTGTCAGTCAAATAGGATTATGTATAAGTTGCACCATGTGTAAGCATCTCCTTTTCTTTCTTATTCTCTTCTCTCTCCTGATGCAGGTGGAATGAAAGAACAGGATTTAATGTGTATCAAGCTTCATGGAGTTAACCGAATAGGCCTAAAGAAGATCATCGACTTCATCTACACAGCCAAGTTGTCACTCAACATGGAGAACCTGCAAGACACACTTGAAGCAGCCAGCTTCTTACAAATCCTTCCTGTACTGGACTTCTGCAAGGTCTTTCTCATATCTGGGGTAAGGAAGCAGACACACAAGCCACAACTGCACATCACACATCATCACAAACTACTTCACGAGTTGTAAATTAGCTGTTGTTTTCAATTTTATCTCATAACAGAGACACTAATGAACATGTGTTAAGTCGCTGAAATCCTGGTATCTTGTGATTTCAGCCAAACATAATTTTGAATAAATGCTGAGGTTTAATTAAATATTTTTTACCAAAATATTTTGAATTTAAACTTCTCTAGAAGTCCTGTAAGAGTGTCTGTGGGTTAGAGGAGGAGGCACATGCATAAAAGTATATTTCACAAAGGATTTTGTGTGGGTTATTGTTTGTGTGTCGGTGTATCTGTGTTCTTTTTGTGTCTGCAATAATGAGATGAAATATTTTATTATAATTTCTCATCAAATCTTAATTTAATTCTTGTCCGATCAAGACGTAGAAACTGAGCAGTTATCAGTGACTGACAGCAACAAAGACAAGTGTCAGGCAGTGAAGAAGAGGGTGAGGTTAAGTTGGACAGTTTTAGGACCAGTTGCCAGGCAGAATTAACAGTTGGTCTTGACAACTTTGCTACTAAGTAAAAACAACAGTTTTTGGTGTATTATTCAACTAACTTAATATTTGATTTGTGAAAAGGGCAGCAGGTAAATAGTTTGAAATGCACCAATTGAAAAAAGCAGCAGTCAGTGTGTATAAAAATGTCCTTTTTATATAGAAAATGTGTACAAAATAGAAAGAACTGCCCATAATGATGTATATTGATTTTGGCATGTTCAGAAGGTATGTGCTTGTTTTAAGTTTTGAATATATATTTAACTTTATCTTGTGTGTGTGTGTGTGTGTGTGTGTGTGTGTGTGTGTGTGTGTGTATGTGTATATATGTATATAAAACCTAACAAAAAATACTTTGTGTTAATAATTAGAGTGCACATTAGGGCTGCAACTAATGATTACTTTCATTATTGATTTTTTTTTTTGTAAATAATTGCCTATGCTCATCACAAATTGCTGGAGCCCATATTGAAGTCTTAGCATTGCTTATTGCTTATTTCTTATTTCTCTTGCCAGCAGTCTGAAAAACAAAAGGTATTACATTAAGTGATAAAACAGAGAAAAGCAGCAAATCCTCTTGTAAACGGCTTATGTTCTGTGTTACAGGTGTAGACTGGATGTTAATTTGTCTCTGACTGCAGCATCGCTCAGTGTTAAATCAGTGATATTTTGTAATTCAAAATCATTTTGTCCAAGTTTGTGCATATAAGTTTGGAAACTCCAGTTTTTCATGTCCTCAGATGTGTTTTCAATCTTAGTTTCAGCTTTCCAAGATTTTTATTTCTGCTTCCTTGCAGGTTTCACTCGACAATTGTGTAGAGGTGGGGCGCATTGCCAACACATATAACCTCACAGAGGTGGACAAATATGTCAACAACTTCATCCTGAAGAACTTCCCCTCACTGCTGGGCACGGGAGAGTTTGTCAAGCTACCATTTGAAAGGTTGGCTTTTGTACTGTCCAGCAACAGCTTGAAACACTGCACTGAGTTGGACCTGTTCAAGGCTGCGTGCCGCTGGCTACGCTACGAAGACGGTCGTATGGACTATGCCCCAAAACTCATGAAGAACATTCGCTTTCCCCTCATGAACCCCCAGGAGCTCATCAATCACGTGCAGACAGTGGACTTTATGCGCACCGACAACACCTGTGTCAACCTCCTCCTGGAAGCTAGCAACTACCAAATGATGCCCTACATGCAGCCAGTTATGCAGTCAGAACGGACAGCCATCCGCTCAGACAGTGCCCACCTGGTCACGCTGGGTGGTGTTCTGCGGCAGCAGCTAGTTGTTAGTAAGGAGCTGCGTCTGTTTGATGAGAAGGCTCATGAGTGGAAGGCGCTGGCACCTATGGATGCACCTCGCTACCAGCACGGCATTGCAGTCATCGGCAACTTCCTCTACGTTGTGGGAGGCCAAAGCAACTATGACACCAAAGGCAAGACAGCAGTGGACACCGTGTTCCGGTACGACCCTCGCTACAACAAATGGATCCAGGTGGCATGCCTTAATGAGAAACGTACCTTCTTCCACCTCAGTGCACTCAAGGGACACCTCTATGCTGTCGGTGGAAGGAATGCTGCCGGGGAGCTCGGTGAGTTTATTTCCCTGCTTGTTTGTTTTATCTCTCTTGCAACAGCAGAAGCCTTTAATTAATATTGTATGAGTTTATACACTTAAATATCAAGGAGTAGTAGGAGAAAGAATGTGCAGTTTAATAAGATATACTAATGTTGGTAATCAAGTGTTGTGCCTACACATTATTTGCTGTGTCAACATGTCGCTTTACATAATGTGTGTAATTTAATCAAATTTAGACGATGTGCATATTATCACGAACACCTCTACAATCTAATGACATTTCAACATATGCAGTATTTCCTCTGTAAAGCTGAATGTTCAGTGTTAGTTGTCACTGTGTCACAGACTTTCTGTTCCATCACTACGATTGATTCATTTTTTATAAGCTGTATTTTGGCAACATTTTGATGGGTTGGTAATATCGTGAGGCCTTTCAATGTTCTTTCACTTTGCAATATATTGCAATTCAATACAACAAAACCACAACCTGTACTCTTAAGAACTTACTGTAGACTGGAAGCAAAACGTTTCTGATACAGTCTCAACAAATATCTAAAGATTAAAGTGTACAATGGATGTGTTTGTTGCAACGCTGTATCAGATAACGCTGAACTGTAAATCCTGAGACGCAGCTGAAGCCGGGACATGAACTGTAATGCCAGAGAGGATTAAGATGCAAGATGATTTGTCACTTGTATTCTCTGTAATTGTAAAGAGGTCATATCAATGCATCTTGACTCAGTAATCTGCTGTTTGTAGTCAAAACATTTTTTTTTTATTTTATTTTATTTTGATTCACAATTCAACCTTACATAACACAACATATATCAGTTCACTGTAGTTTTATTGTTGATGCTGAGTAACCAATCTGGAATCTCAGCAGCCGTAACTGTGGACCACAGCGAGGTGCCACCCAATACTTAAATTAAGCTCTGTAACTGCAGCGGACAGAGGGCAGCCACTGTGCGAGCAGTCTTCTCTTCTGGGTTATAATTAGACCAAAGAACACGGCCCCAGTTCACTGCCTGTCCACACAACTGCCTTTTTCTGCTTTACGTTTCACTGCCCTTTCACTGCATGTGGTTCAGCCCTGATGTTTTTCTAGATGTGCCCGGCCCCTGCAGTACATTTGTTGAATCTTGGCAGTGTCACAGGGTGTGGTTTTGTTGTTTGTCTGAAATGGACGGATTGTAAAAGAAAAGCTTAACAAAGTGAAACGGGTATTTACAGTAGGCAGCTTACCATCTTAACGCCCAATACGCCTACTACTGTGCTGCTCCTGTTTTTAAAATAACACAACAAAAAATATATATTTTCGGGTGGGGTAGTTTGTGTGCAACACAGGTTTGTCAGACAAATCATTCTATTTTACAGTAGTATCAGAGATTCATTTCAACATTGTATAACTCACAGTCACGCCAATGAGAGAAAAAAAAACAGAAAGCGTTCAGTTTTAATGGTCTTTTAGGCTCGAAGAGGCTCTTTTTATGACCTGCTGTACAGAAGCAAAATGTTCGTGTCAGAAAGGATCTCTAGGTCATTTGCAGCCTTTTCAAACAAAGAAATATCTTAAGTGAACTGAATTTGGTAATAAAGATGTTCTTTTTTCCTATCCTTTTAATCCTCTGAGATTATTGGGACCAGTCAGACTCCACTGATCATTTACAGTCTCTTTTTCGGTCCGATTCCTGGGTTCTGATGCCATGTTGGGGACCACTTTTAAGAAAACCATGTCAGAGAAATACTGTATGCTGCATAGCAACTATTACAGGATGTCAACAGCTACCAGTTTGACCGCCAACCTGCACGGAGAGATGTTCATTCTGTATGAATGAAGCCTTTATAGGTGACTACAGATAGTAAATAAGCTGTTGTTCAGTTTAAATCTGTGTACTTGTTCAATGGATGGATATTGGTCTCTGGTCTCTGTAGGTAAATCAGCAGCATTTAGAGATCATTCGCATTTCAGTTTCTAACCCTGCTCTGCAGTTTAGATCTGCTCAGTACAGCTGTTGTTTTCTGATATGTTTGTACTTATTTCACTGAGCGGCTGCAGGATTACGTGCACTGCTCAAGGTCACTTTGATGGTAGTTGTTGAGCAAGCAGAGTGAGATATTCACTCATTTTTCCCGCTGAGATTTTTCTGCAGCCTTGCCCAGGGATGGCTCAGAGTCATTTGTGGTCCTCAGATATTACTGCTGTATTTTGGAACCAGTATGATTATTTTTCATCATTTATTTTCAAGTCATTGATTTAACCAAAGCCTTTTTAAAAGCTTCACAGTTTCATCCCTGGAGTTCAGCTGAGACTCCTTATTGTCTTTAGTCACTGTTTATCACCAACAACTTTTTTTTTCCATTGGTTACATATTTTGTGCTTTATCTCCACCCTTGTTTGTGACATGCAACCAAAAAATGCAGTCCTCCTTATCCTCTTATATGACTTTCCTCGTATTAGAAGATAACAAGAACGCAACTTATCTATGTCCCCGTGATGCTGTGGTAAAATCTACACTTGTGCTCCTCCACCACAGTGTCTGATACAGATGCTAAAAAGCGCAAAGCACAAACTCTTGCTGTAATCTCTAAATATCGAGGATTTCATCTTCATCGAGGTAAAGTTCTCGAAGCCTAGGCTTCCGCCCAATCACAACCCTTTCCCAAGCAGACACGGAGCCCACAAATTGATGGACTCTGGCTGCTTGTTAAGGGGTCGCCAAGCCACCAATTACTCACCTTTTAAGCATCCTTCTTGTATCCCAGTGTCTCTATTCCAGACTTCGGGAGATTGTAAGATCGTAAGATGCTTTATCTTCAAGCCCCTGAGGATGGTTTCGCTGTTTCCTGTGCAGTCAGTGCTGGTGGGGTTGTGGGGATGTGTACTCGGTATTTAAATCAGTGTTTTAGCTCCCACGCCGAGACCCTCCAAGGCCTCATTTGCTGCTGTTTGTCCTCCTTAGTTGTGTCTTGACCTACTTTCTACTAATATGTTCTTTTTTTTCTCCCCTCATCTTTTTCTTCAAGCTACTGTGGAGTGCTACAACCCAAGGACAAATGAATGGACATATGTTGCAAAAATGAATGAGCCACATTATGGCCATGCTGGGACAGTGTATGGCGGTTATATGTATATTTCAGGTAAGTAAGTTCATTTTTAATTGGCCCAAATAAAGAGGGTTATGTTTTTGAGAGCCTCTGTAACAGCGTACGAACGTATAGGCAGTTTAAAAATAGATTTCATGTCTGGCAGTCATAATTGCGTTGTGATTTCCAATTAGATATTTCCTTTCTTCTCACGCATTTCATGGCGGCAAACAGCTGATTATACCTAATAACATTCAAGGCTATAAAATGTATTCAGAAGTTACCTCGTCTGATACCTTTCCGCCAAGCTCCGCTGCATTTATCAGCGCGTAATGCCATGAGTCATTGAGAGAACAGTGTTGCTGTGTTTTGATCACGTTCAGTGGAAATATTGAAACTGAAAAAATGTCAAGATACAAATGCACGTATTTGTATAACTTGCTGCATCATAAAATTCGACTTGATGTTGCTAAAATAAGCTCCTGCTGCATTTGGTGAGATAAAGTGTGGCGCAGATGTGCCAGTTTGATTTGTTAGATACTTGTCAGAGATTCAGTAAGAGTGCTTTTTAGCACTTCTACAAATCAATCATCATTCAGAGCCCTCGCACACCGACTCAACTATGCTGAGCACGCAGGTGAATTTAGTTCAAGTCTGTGGGGGGGTCAGTGTTTAGGGCATAGGGTGGACACTGAGGTTGGACCTTTGGACCGTCAGTACTTGCTCTTTAAGTGTCATTTCAGTACTTCTTCACTTCATAGGATTGAAAACAAATCCCGCGTTATGGAGATGAGCCCTAGTTTCTTAGTGTGACAAATCCAGAGCGATGCTACAAAGGAAGGGGGTGGGGGAGGGGGGGGGGGGGGGGGGGTGGATGGGAAATTGGGAGAGATGGAGCAAAGTAGAGGACTGAAGCCTGTGTAGGAGGTGTAACACAGAAGAGCCTGTGTTAATCCCTCCTGGCCGTGGGTACCGTCATCGTTGTACAACACAACACATGAGCATAAACATTGTTCATAAAAGGTTTCCAGCAGCGTAGGTTTTTTTCTGTATATTTTTTGGCATCTCAGTAGTAGGGAAGTAAAAGAACTAAAGGGAAAGAGGGAGTTTATTGTCATCCATACACTGAATAGCATCACTGAATAACAGTTACATGACGACCAAATTATCTCTAAACACATTTACAAAGTGTCAGCGGTTATTGTGCTTTATACAGATCATTTCATTCATTTTAAAAAATGTAACTAGTGAAACTGGTTTAAATAAAAATCTGTGGACTAGTGGAGCTATCACAAGTAACAATGTCAGAATGTCAACCCATGCACATGAGTGTCTATGGACTATTTAAAGAGATGGTATATTGGTATTTGGGATGTCTCTTTAGCCTTGGTGAATGAACATACATTAACGTCTTTGCATTAGTCACATGCTGTACTTACCAGTCAGAAGGCTTCTGGCAACTAAAAATAAAATATTGAAAACCTATTAAGCAAAGTATTGAGCTTAATTTCAATCTAAGATGCTGACCTGCCTACACCCCATTTTATTTGATGCACTCTCTGATTTTAATGACTGTGCACACAACCAGTGAATTTAATTTTCTAATCCACAAATCTCATTATTCCTGCAAAACACACTACCTACCGTTTCAGTTATCTTTCATGTTTTTTTATGTTTTCAGCTCCTTACAGTCATTTGCACAACTGTTTTTAAAAAAGCATTTGCTTGTTTTGTTTTTTTTTTGATCTCATGCTAAAGATTTGTCCCTTTTTTTTAAAAAATATAATTGGAGTGCTGCAGGAAGAATTGTCACTGTGTGCATGCATGTGAAAAAGTTAACAGTGCATGTAGCCCTTTTAATTTCACTTCATATGAGCCAACTCTGCTGGAAACAGGCAACACAGGAAAAAAAAAACCCTGCATACATAATTATTATCATTGTTTATATTAACAAAAAAAATTTAAAACATGTTTCTAATTAGTTAATATTGCACTTGGCAAAAACAAGAACTGCTGCACATGATTTGGCAAGCCTAATATTATAGTGGAGCGTCGATGAAAGCCACATTTACACTTTTTAAAATAAATAAACTGAAATGATGAATAACAGAGTAGTCACGGGCTGAGCTTATCTGCTGGTAGCCAGCTGCTTTTCAGTCATTTTTGCCTCAGGCTGCACTCTGCAGCGCACAGTATTTATTGCTCACCCTTATGATATTCTAATGGTTTCCTTTTTTGTTGGGTTTCATGTTGCAGTGATGCACTCAATAGCCGGCCAACAGCCTGGCAGATATCACCATTGTACCAGCTGGCCGAACTGTGACACGATGTCATGCTTTGCACCTGCAGCGGCTGAAACTACGTGTGTGCAGAAACGAGCGTTTTTTTTGTGTAACAGGATAGAGCTGGTTAAGCAGTTCTGTGAATACGGGTCATAACACAACCGATAGCCAAGCAGATCATAATGGGTGCACATTACACTGTTGGACGAGCCGGGAGATTGTCGTGCTTTTAATACAAAAGATGCAGGTAAACGAGCATGACCAAATTAGAGGGATTTTGTTTCACCAAGGCCCCTGTAGCACCCCTGGTCTTGAGGGGAGGAGGAGGGGGGGGGGGGGCATTTACAGTCCTGCCGTGCAAGGTGACCCATGCTGAAGTGCAGTTCTGTGTCCGTCTGTCACAGCAGATCAGGTCACATTCTCCGGCTGCGCTGCTGAGCTGTCTGAAGGTATTCTGTCAGCCGGATGAACCTGACAAATGCACTCAGCCCACAGACCATCACAGCTCAAGTGGTGTGGCAGAGTTCAGACATGACTACTGAACCAGCGCAGAGCCGGCCACACCGCCTCCGGACTGCAGTCTTATCTGAGAGATTAAGATCTGTGTGAAGATCCTGTGGTCTTACGATTCAAACTATTTTTTCAGTTATTTACAGGGTCCTCTACGAAAAGAGCAGAGTGGTCTCTGAGTAATTTAGGTTTAGCTGTTGCAATCACTGAAGCTTCATAGACCAATGTTTTTGTTCTTATTTTGAAATTATTTTTTGTAAAATTTTAAATTTTAAATTCAGCTTCGTTGTGATATATTTTTTTTTTGAGTTATAAGTTACGGGTTATTTGCAGAGAATTTCATCAGTGTTGGGAGTGATACAGCCTGGGAGTAAGCTCACTTTGGGTGGAAAGGTGGAAGTTGCACGTCAACATTTTTGCAATTAAGCTGATTTGCCAAGGCCATTTAAAATGGGCTCATGACAGCGGTTCTTAATTAAATTATTTTATGCTGAAAAGGGTTTTGACCTGTAATGTCTGCAAGCATTTTCCACACTTGATCATTTTTGAAATATCGTAGGTATTGACATAACTGCTGCTTTAGCAAATGATGCAGTCCGTTCAATTGCAAGATCTCACATATCTCATTTTCCAGACTGAAATGTCAAAAGGTCTGTCAAAATAAACCCGACAATTTGACTTCAGGAGTGACGTCATGCTCAGTGGAGAATTGCAGGTTAATGAATATTTCTTAACTGAATGGGGCCTATAAATGAAAAGCACTGTGAGTTTTAACTGAAATGATTTTAACTTGCTTAAGAATACAGAGCTCACCATATGTTCATGTTGATCCATATGTTCCTAGCTTTACTATGGAAAAACAGATTACTTCTAACTGTAACCTGTTTTTTTTTCTTTAGTGATGTGCATCCTTGAGGGATTTTATTGTTTTGGGGGTTTTTTTCGTTCTGAGACGAGCACAGATTGTTAGAAGTTGATATTTATACCAGAGCTTAAGTCTGGACACTCTTAATCATTGTGAGGTATTTTTAGAATCTGCTGAGCCCCGCTTTTTTTTCTGCCTCACCTCTGTGTCTGCTCTCCATCTTCTCTTTGGGTCCCACTTGTGCCGGCACTGATTCCAGTCAACCAAGCAGGTCACTGGCTTTACAAGGGGACTCAGGCTGAACGGGGGGGAATGTGTTTATATGGTAAACCGTGGGCATACGCAGCGGAAAATACAAACAATAACCCAGTCAGTCTCTCTTGTGCTGTCTATGAAGGGCAAAAGCTTTTAACCAATCTCTCTGAGTGTCTCACTAATGGCACTTATTAGACATTAGGATCCTGGGATACTGATCAGACAGGGAAAGGCCAGAGCCCTTGATCTGAATCCAATAGCAGCAGGGCCTCTTGAGAGGAATTATAAGGACTTTACGTCGACTCCAGCACTGTTTGCTTGTCAGTGTTTTAATAGCAGATTTGCCCCGTGGTCTACTTGGATAAAGAAAATGGATAGTCAGCCTATCTTTGGATGTGATCAGTTAAAGGAGGTGCAGCATCACAGATCTGAGTCATGGCAGCTGAATAGACAGCTTAGGCCTCAACAATAAACCGAGCGCACGATCACTGGGCAGCAGCAAAAGAGGGATTCAGCCTGTATTCGGCATGCGCTGCAAATCTTCACTGCATTTGCTCCTAGTCACTCTGCCTAGGGGGGGGAGGGATGGGCTTGCTTCCACCCAAATGCATGCTGGGATTGTGTTCCTCTTTATTTTAAGCCTTCCCTGTAGACATGTCCTGTTTTTCTTTTTTTTTTTTTTTTCCTCCCCACTTTCCCTCAGCTTTTTGTGTCCCGGCATCTACAGTCTGTTTGTGCGTATGTACATGAGCACTTTGTAATGGTGTTCATCTTTGTAGTGAGTGATCATCATCAGTATTATTTCACATTATAGAAAAGAACGAATATTGACGTCGCTCTAGCTTGTAAAATTACGGTTTACCCTGTTTATCGTTTGCAGAGTTTGATTCAAGCTTTGAGAAATGAGGATACAAAGACGTACAGACTTTATCCTGATTCTGTCTTTATAATGCTACTGAAGCAAATGTGACCGCTTCCAGTGTTGTGGATTTGGGCTCTACATGGCCTACATACATGAAAATGTAGGTTGACACGGTTTAATCAGTCACTGATCGTTGTGATTGACAAGTCTACAAAGCTGTTTTCCTCCTCCAAATGATCAGTGTCAAGGCTAATTAGCGCTCTCTCTCTTTTTCCCTTTTTTTTTTTTTTTTCTTGCTGCAGGGGGAATCACTCATGACACTTTTCAGAAAGAGCTGATGTGCTTTGACCCAGATGCGGATAAATGGACTCAGAAAGCACCCATGACCACAGTGCGCGGCCTCCACTGCATGTGCACGGTGGGCGACCGCCTCTACGTGATCGGGGGAAATCACTTCCGGGGCACCAGCGACTACGACGACGTGCTGAGCTGCGAATACTACTCCCCCGCCCTCGACTTGTGGACACCTATCGCCGCCATGTTGCGCGGCCAGAGCGACGTGGGTGTGGCCGTGTTTGAGAATAAGATCTATGTGGTGGGCGGGTACTCGTGGAACAATCGGTGCATGGTGGAAATAGTACAGAAGTACGACCCCGAGAAAGACGAATGGCACAAAGTGTTTGACTTACCCGAGTCGCTGGGCGGCATCCGAGCGTGCACACTCACAGTTTTCCCCCCTGAGGATATCTCGGGCTCGCCCTCCAGAGAGTCGCCCCTCTCAGCACCTTGATGAGTAAAGGGGGGGAGCCCCGTTTTGCTCATACCCCCATAACCCCCGCCCCGACCACCCAACCCCCTCAACAAACACACCTTCTAGACATTGTTTGCACTTCCTCTTTGGACAACATCTGTACTGCATCCCCAAGTATCCCCCAAACCCACCTCCCCTAAAGCTGTGCAGAAACCCCCTCCCTAAGTGATTAAACCTACATACCGATACGGTTTGGCAACCTAATTACACGTTTATGTTGCATACTCGGTATATTTTGGCAGGAAATACCTTGACTTGAAAAGTGACTTTGCAAATCAACTTTTCTACCTGATGTCGACAAAGTTTTTTCTTATGTCTCGTTTCTTTAGTCGTTCTACCTTGAGACTACCACACTGACTCTCTCTTCTAGTCTATGCCATGTTAGATGCAGGTGACCCCCCCCTTCCCCCGCCCCGGGAGAGCAGAAGCGTAGGGACAGACGAGCCCCAAAAACACAGCTGGTTTTTAACTCAGGGGTTGGCCCAGGCCCCATCAACGTCTCTCTTACAGTTTCAGTTCTTTCCTGCTATTGCTAAGAAACTGTTAACAAAATGGTGTTTTCTAAATTTAATAAACATGATTTTGAAAGTAATGAAATGTTGTCGTCATTACTGACTGCAGCAGACTCAGGACGATCCTCAGAGGCCTTCGAAAAGTCGAAGTTAAGTCACGTAAAGCCTTGTGTGGTTTATCTTAATGTCGCCTTAATTTTATTGTGATACGTTTCTACGTTTACGATGGATGGATAGTAGACTGGTTGGTGTGGATTTACTGTACATACAGTAGTTAAGCTAATTGGATTAGGCGGTCATGGTGGATGATCGGAGTGAAACCCTTTGTCTCCAGTACAAGATGTGTGGTCCTTAATCTGCTGTGAGAGAGAAGTTGGCTTCATTTATCTTTGTTTTGTAAATCTCACTGTAATAAATGAGCTGCAGAGGTGAAGTGTAAGATGAATCAACTTGTCTGTAGGGAACGGTTACTTTGCTTACCTGTATTAACAGATTATATTACATGGTTGGACATAAACATTTAGAGTAAAATTCTTAATATGGCCTCATTACTGTCAGGAAAAGTGAAATAAGTAGACATGTCCGCTACAGAAAACCTGCTGCTAGTGATGTAAACATTATGCTGCTGACCAGTGTTAACTGGAAACTGGCACTTCTACCTCTGTCGCCTCTCCTCCTGGCGTCATGACAGACGGTAATGTCACCCGCAATCTGCCCACCTGCTCCTGGCCGATTAAAGCCTTAATAGCAGCATATGGTGTCCGAGACGTTTGGTTCATGCTGTTACCAGGAACAAAAGGTGTGTGTAATCACCAGGTGAGTTTGGTCTGGAGCCTTAGATCCTCATTATATTCTCATTATATCTCATTTATTAGGTGCTGTAGTGGTGCCACTGATTTTGAATGTTAATGCATGTTCCCGTCGTGCTCATAGCAACAGAATCTCAGCCGCTGTTATAAGAGGTTATCTTAAAGGACATGCCGTTTTGTTTTGGTGCATTGCCTTTTTATTTCTAACTTTTTGAGCTCTTAAGTGTTAAATTCCTGTTTTTATAACTGTAATTTCTGGTCTTACCCTCTTGGCCAGAGAGCAACTTGCCTCATGCAGTTTTTTTTTTTTTTTTTTTTTTTACAGACAAGTCTGGTTGTTTTTAGTTATTTTTCATGCTTTATCACATTGTTTTGAGCTATTAATAGCTTTTTTGTGGGATTTTGACGGAACGGTTTGCATCATTCGAGTTTGTAATCCTTTAATGAATGGAAAATCACAGAATGAACTGAGTGAACAGGAGAGAAAAAACTGTGACAGGCTGAGCCGCTGGCATACATGACAGAGGGTGGCAAAAGGCAAGGAATTTATCATCCTCTTTCCCCGGCCGTTTCGCCGAAAATACATCACACACCGATAAACCTGTACCCTCTGTATCACCTGGATCTGAAGGCATTAGTGAGAGTCAGGAGAGAAGATGGAGTGACGCTGTAGATAAATCTGAACACCTGGAGAAGTAGGATATGAAGGCGATACAGAGCAGTGCTCCATGTTATGACTGAAAATGCCCGCCTTCATTTCTGTATAGTTTATTATGAAGAGTTTGATAACTTTTGCTTAAAAAAGTCTCTGAAAGGCTGCTAATGGAATCCGTCAATGGACTTCATCACTTTAAAGTGCTCCGAATTTAGTTTTTCTTACATTAGCCAAGATTCGTGGCTACATTCCCTATGTTACCAAGAGGTGTGACATGATATAAGCTCAATAAAATGCCTCATTCAAGATGGTTGATATGATAATATATACCTTAGGTTGATGTAAATGTGTCAGCAGTCAGATTTTTGCCATAATGTTTATTCTGCGGCATTTGTGAGTTTTTATATGATTTTTGCATCAGTGTGATGAAGTATTCCTGTCTAGTTATTTGACCTGTCTCTCAACTGATTTTCCTTTCATCAGCCAAACCAGACAGTCTTTACTTTAGCACTCTGCTGTTCTCTGATATATTTTTAAAAAGCAATAATTGATTTTTAAATGGATTTGACACTTAATGCCCCTCAAAAGAAATCTTTTTTGACTGTGTCTGAATCAGATTGCAGAGCGCTTTCAGGACAGATTTAAAATGACACACTCTCAAAAAAAAAAAAAAAAAAATCAGCCTCAACATATCTACAGTCTCTGCAGCACATGATGTTCTAGATCTAGTGTGTAATTCCTGCCACATGGTTGCATTGTTTCCTGGTGTTTATGCAAGCCAATGTCAATATTGCATGACACAGAGCTTTGTGTTTCCTGAAGTCTAAGGGCTTGGATTTTTAATGAACAATGTGTCCCCAGTGCTAAAGCAAAGAGAACTGGAGCAAGAAATTACAAGCGTTCACCACTCCCTCCTCCTCCTCCTCCTCCTCCTCCCCTCTGCTTCACTACCTGTGTTTCTATGAGGATTTCATCACCACTGGAGGCATGTTCACTTGATTCATGAAGCAGATAAGAGGTGTTTGTGTGTGTGTGTGTGTGTGTGGATTACGGCCTGGCTTCTGACACATGAACGCAGCACACATTTGCGGCTCGGCATGTCTCCAGACGGCTCTTCATCTCATCCCAGCCAGAAAATGACCTAGATTCTCCAGGGCCGGCTGCTGGATGTGTTTACATACACAGCACACTGATGACATTGTCAGTCAGAAAGCATCGCCGCTCTCAGCAGCGGTGAAAACACACGAGGAGGAACGAAAGCTCCAACCCGCCTCCCATCATGATGAAATACTCTGCAGAGCCACAGATCCCTGCTGTCCTCTGACTGCATGCGTGATGGTGTTAATGGCTATTGATCCTACCGGCTGGCTGGCAGACAGCCAAGGCATCCTGATGTTAGTCCTGCTACATATATTTGTTTTTGCACTGAATCAAAAGCTGCCTCCAGTTATTAGAATCCACAAAGGTTTCAGGTCTCTCTTTATTTCTCTCTTCTCTCTCTCTCTCTTGTCTTTCATGAATATTCAGAGAAGGTCAAGTTCTTCCTCTCCTCTCGAGCTCTCTATCCCCCCGTGACCGTGTCCTGAATAATCTGTCCCTGATTCATCTCTTGTTCCGGTGCTTGTTCCTGCTCCGGCTGTGGTGGTTTTTTTATTATTACTATAGCAGAGGTGGGAGGGGTAATTGAGATTTGCTTTTGTTCAACATCTGGACATGCATCAGCCCTAGATTTCACTTTATGCCTCTGTTACATCTCATGTCTAAAGGTATTCTGTGTGCAAATTGCATGTGTGTGTGTGTTGTATTTAAAAATTGCATAAAACTTCCTTTCTGTATCTTGTATTTAAAAAAAAAATCCCAATTCAAAGTTGTTATCGTGTTCAGTTTTTGGACTTCTCTGTGTCCAGTGTGCATTTTCCATCAGCTCGCAGCTCAGTGTGGATTGGAGACTCATAGATGGACTGATGGCAGCCTGTCTCCGAGGTGTCTCCCTAGCTTCAACCCAGTGTATGCTGGGATATGCTCCAGTGCCCCCCTTGACAATGAAAAGGGAGGAAAAAAAAGCAGGTAAAGAATATAAATGGGGGACATACAGACATAACGATGTAGCTCGCACACTGAGAGCTTTAAACTGTGACAATACTCCTTTGAGGCTTCAAAGAATATGTTCTTTTAAAAAGTGCATTATGAGCCACTTCTTGCAGACCGGCGGAGAGAGAGCGAGGAACTGGAACAGTTCAGCCGCTCTGGGAAAACGACTTAACCTCAGCGGGTTAAATACAGCTCCGGCTTCGTGTCCCTGCAGGTTTTCCACTCTGTTAAGAGATTCAGCTGACAGCACCTGAGTTGTCGGCTGAAGCCTTTTAAAAACTCAAACAAAACAAAATCAAGGGTCACACATTAAAAGCATACATGCTGATTCTACAAATGTATGAAGTTCATCAAGATAACATGAAGGAAAACGAGCCTAAAGAAGAAGAAGAAGTAGAAAATTGTGTTAATTCAAAAGTAGGCTTGGATTGATATTTGTCTCTTTCGGTCATTTATGTACATATCAACATTTATAAGATACAAGTTGTAACATAAAGTTGAATTGGACACTTAAGATTTGAAAGGTCTACCTTCAAATGTGAACAAATAATTAGCATTCTCATGAAATAACATATTCTTAAATCAAGTACTTGCAAATCATGATTATTGTAATATTGTAATTATTGTAATATGTTATTGAGCATACTATGTCAATATATTAATAATATTAATAATAAAAGACTCCTGGTTTTGAGTCTGATTCTGGATCTGACGTTTACATGGAACATGAGAAACCTGGTTACTCGCCTCCCTTTATAAATGATACTAACATCATCCAGGTTTCTGATCATCTGTGTCCAGTTGTGTCATGATTCCTCAACATCTCAGCCGCTCATTTCTCTACCAACCAGGATATGGTTCAACACATAGTTGGGATTATAACCAGCATACTAATACACATGTAAACAAACTCATTTGATGTTACAAAAGTCAAACATCGTTATTTTTTATGTCTTCCTTGAATGCCTGTAAATATCCACAGAGATCACAGATGTTTTTCAGTTAGTTGTGTAATTGTAACAAACATATAAAGATAAAAAGAAAGGAAACACAGATTAGGAAGTCTAATCTCTGATTTTTGTTCTTGTTCTGTTTTCTTAATCTAGCCTCCTAAAGGAGCTTCCTACTAGGCCTAGATGATTCCAGAGGGCTCTTTAGTGTGACTGAAATATGATTATAAATTATAATCTGACAAAACTGGCATTCATGGTTTTGAAATCTTTGACATCTACCCCTTAATGTCGCGTGTGTATCAGTGGTACGGGGACGGTGTTTCATGCATCCAGATCCATCGGAAACTCGGTGGATTTTTCTGGTTTTAGATGGAAAGGGAAATGTCAAGATTCCTGAAGCATGTCTTTGTTTGTGTGTGTGTGTGTGACAATGCTTGATGCCAAAGTGATTGATAACTCTCCTCTCCACGCAGAGCTCAGTTTCAACCTCCTCAGCTCTGTCCTGTAGCCTATAATGCCAGGTTGCCATGGTTACCCCAGCTCCTTCATACAAGGAAATGGGAAAAAAAAAAACACTTTATGAAACGCTCTTGCAGAGCTATCCTGGGGAGTTGAGAGGAGAGCGCTGACCTGCCTGTCGAGAGAAATCCGGGGGGGTGAGGGGGGGGCAGTTACAGAAAGCAAACATTTAGCTGCTTCCTCAAATAAAAACACTCTTACCCCCCCCCCCCCCCCCCCCCCCCCCCCCCCGCAATGGAGAAGTGAGGCTCAGCTCCTTTTTCATCCCTGTTAGAGCAATTAATTTCCATTTCCACTCCATTATCAGTGAGTGCATGCCAAAGGTGGCTTTGATTTCTACAGTGCTCTTTGCAATAATGTCCTCTAGTGGTCTATCTGGAAACAAATAAAAGTAGCTCTGACTCACACCGGACCTGTTCAGAAAGATGTCTGGTTGATAAAACATGACACACACAAACACAGAAGAAACATGATCAAACATGCTACATTTACATAAACCCTGATCATCCTTCCTGTGACATCAGAGTTACGCAAGGAGACGGATGTTAATCTTTTTATGTTCAGAGTTGGCGGTCTGAGCCAAGACAGACACACACTCCGAGACATAACAGTAAACAGGATGAGACGTCTGCAGGGGGGATCAGTTGGTAAACCACCCACTTAGACCCAGAGTTTACTCCAACGGAGGCCACTGAATACCCCGGAGTCCCTCTGTGAAAAGCTGGTTTTAACACTAAACTGCACCTCACTCATTCAGCAAAGAGAGCTTTGTTTTTCTTTATCTTCTCTGTAACATCTGTAAAAAGCTTAGAGGACTAAAGAAGTGGAATAAAACTAGTATGTGTTTATGTGTTCAGTATGTTTACCGGCCCTGCATGTAGAGGTCAGTCTAGTTCCAGTAATGGGCAGTGATGGATGGCTGACCTACATTGAGCGTTTTATGCCCTGTGAAAGCTGACCGCAGCGGGCAGAGAAAGCAGCCATTATTGCCCCTGCTGGTGGATTACTAATAAGAAAGAAAAAAATATAACATTCATTTTTCCCAGCGCCAAATGCAAATTAATTTCATGAATAATTAATTGCATGAAAATGAATGATGGTTTTGAATAGGTACCAGCATGATGTTATGAGATGAACATAATATTATAACCTGCAATTACTTTCATTGCAGTAAAGCCGCTTAAAGCCTCGGCTACAAGCTGCTGCCATGAAATACTCTCTGTAAAGAGAGATGTTGTTTTTTTTAAAAATAATAATAATCACTCTTTATTAAATGTAATATCATATCCAGCACAGGGGGTAGACAAAATAATGTAAACACTTAATGAAGAATTAATTTAATTTTGGTAAAGGCTGCAACAAAGGAGAGTCAAATTAGGCTGCTAATTAGCTTTTTTTCCACTCTATTTAAATTGTGGACAGTTTATCCATATCGCTGAACGTTAGCTTCAACTTCAATAGATTTCCCTTTTTATCATTTAAGTCTGTGTTTAGTGTATTAAATACAGTGATACATTTATCCACATATGTATACTCGTACCTTCATATTTCCATTTCATATTACTGTATACGTCACCGCATTTCAGAGTGGAATATTATACTTTTTACATTTATTTCATAGCTATACTGTAGATATTGCAGATTCAGATATTTAATTGCATACCAAATCTACTCATTACATGTCATAAAATAGATTTAAATGATTTTAAAAAGTTTATAAAAAAAATAGTTTAAGTAAGCTACAACCTTAAAATGTTGCTGACATCAGTAAAATAATAATATAACACCAACCACTGAACACTGGCCATTCTGCAAAGTCATTACATGTACTTTTAATACTTGACATACATTTTACTGATACTACTAGTGTACTCTTCCTTCAGTAAAGAATCTAAATACTTCACCCAACACAAATGTTGCAGGACTTCTGACAGGTGCACCTGCAACATTTGAGTGCAGGTGACTTTGATGCTGTTTTGTCCCTCGTTGCTTCAAAACCTCACGTTTCTGACAAAGGCTTCTAATTGGCATTGAGACTAATGTGACCCAGATTTGTGGATATATTTATAATGTTATGTTAGCTAATGTCCTTTTATGCCCTTAAGTGCAGTCAGACCTCCTTCTCTCAGGTCTGAATGTGACCAGCAGAGGGCAATAAGGTGACTTTCGCCCCACCAGCCTTAAGGCACCTCAGAGAGGCTTGTAAACTGTAAGGTTCACTGCATGTTCCTGTTGGATATCTGCTCTAAAAAAAACACTCACTCTTGCTTGTTTCCGTTGTGAAAATAGTCTTGGGTGCTAATTGACTCTGATAAAAATCCTAGATTACTTAATGACCCCTTAATGTCATGACTGACATTTTCATATTTACTAAAGCTGATTAGGAGAGTCATTTTCCAACTCTTGTCTATTTAATCATCATTAGCCATGATGCAACACCTGCAAGTAGAATCCTAAACTTCATAAATACAAAAAAAACCATCATTCATCAGTTCATAGACCTCACAATACTCACACTGACACAAACATACACTCATGTTGTTGTGAATCATGCAGTCATAGCAACAGATTAACAGTGAACTCGGGGGTAGGTGCACACACAAACAAAGTGTTTTCCTGGAAAATTCCATAGCCTAAATTCAGCTGTGTCATTGATTTATGTGCACAAACTGTTTGCTAAAAAAAGTATCATAAGTCACTCAATGCTTACTGAATGAGATAGTAGTGATTCAACATGACTTGGCTGTGAAGTGTACTGTTACATACATGTCCCGACTGCTGACCTTGTTGCAACACTCACTTGCTTCACCAAAAAAAAAAACTCGGATATATGAGATTCATTGGGATCGTTATCTGTTTTGTCTTCTGTTTAACAGTCAACTTGAGCAGAAATACTGTCATCATTGTGAATCACGCAGTAACAGATTACCAGTGAACTCGGTGATACTTACAGGAACAAAGAAGGTATTTTCATGTGAAATCCCAAAGCCAAAATCAGTTGATTTACTGTTTTATATACACTCACCGGCCGCTTTATTAAGTAAAGTGTAGGTACATATTTTGCCCCCTTCATGTATGTTAACAAGTAGAACATCTCTCTCTATAAAGTAGAATTATCACCTTTCTGATTATGTCAACAAAAAGTGAATAAGCTTTGGAAATGTAGATTTTATGGCAGAGCTGCTGTATTGGATTGCATGAGATTGCATGGATGCACCTAATAAGGTGGCTGGTGAGTGTACGTTCGTGATCTCTTAAATAGAAAAGTGCTTACTGAATGAGATAGTAGTGATTCACCACAACTTGTCCCGGGTAAGAAGTGTCCTGTTACTCACATGTCCCCGCTGCTGACCTTGTTGCAAACCTCGCCTGCTTCATCACCAATAAAACAGCCTCATAACCGAGATTCATCAGGACCATTAATTTGCTTAGTCGTTCACTTAGGATGTGGGAAATGAAAAACAATTCACAAGAACAGAAAATTTCCTACGCTTTTCAGGACTTTTTCCGCATTCTGCACCTCACATCTGTGCTTCCTCCAGATTGTCTTCCAAAGAACTATAAACTGTCGGGAGTGACGTGCTGCCTTCCCAGAAGATGTTGAAATACGGAATTCGAAATTGAATTTTGGAAACCATCAGGGGACTCATTCATTAGAAGAACAAAATACGCAGATAAAAATCAAGCAGATCATGTAATAGTCTGTGTATCTTGTGTGCTGTATGTCCATTAATTATCAGCTATTTTTCCTCTTTTTTTTAAAAACATTTTGTTCCAGTTATAGTTTGTATCATAGTTATTTATATGTAATTAAATGGGCTAGGTTACATTTTGAGATTAGAAAATGTCATACTGATGAGAGAAGTCTCTTTGAAATTTTCTTTACAGTCATGCGACTTTTCTGTCTCACAGTATATTGAGGTTATACATTTCTATGCTCTGCATTCTTATCATGAAAGAGCTCAGACACATTTCAACCCGAAGGGCAGCTTCAGAGGCAAAGCGCACTCAGCTTCCTCATTTTCCTCTTATCTGTATGTCTTGTTACCAGCTTGCTCATTGAGAACTTTTTCACTTTGCGTAATGCGTAAATTTTTATTTCCTCATGAACATCCACATACATTCAAGGTTTCGTAAGAATAAGTTTTTATTCAGAAAAGGAGAACCACAGCATCTGATGTACGCACTCCTCTATAAGTGCATGTTGGGTTGTTTTGGTACAGTCACTGCTCTGTCAGTGGTTGTGGTTTTCATTAAACCTTTCGTGGATTGGGTTAAAGTACATCTTGGTCTGGCTGTTTAAAACAGGATGTTACCACCACATGATACTGTACGCTGATGTTTTCATGTTTTCTCTCACAGTGGCCCATTCATGTCAAGATTTCTCTACCAGTTTCAGGGCGACTGCACTCAGGCTGAATATGTCATAAAAGCAACATCTTGAGGCTATTTCAGTGACTGAAATGAGCTGTCTGTTGTGTCTGCAAATTACAGATGTTAGATGTCTTCCATACAGCTCTCTGTAATGTAAGTTGTGCAGTGTAGTTGGAATAAAAAAAAAAAAGACGCCAGGAGGGGTGGAACAACTCTGTGGCAGCAGGAAGAGCAAAAAGGAATTATAACATGGCTGCGAGACATGCAGATGGAGGCTTGCTTGAACATGAGATAAACTGGGAGGATTTAAATATTGGACTTTCTTCTCTCTCTCATCATGGCAAAAAATAAAAAATAAAAAAAAAGCCCGAAGCTTCTCACCAACCCAGTGCTGAATAACTGGAAGTCTCAGCTGGAATGAGACGAGCCTCACAAAATCCATATCCGCTGAAGAGGCTGTTGTATGACAGCTGGAAAAACAGCTCCTAACACTCGGGCTCACCCACACTGACATAACTTCCGACAATGAAATAGATGGAAAGGCACACCCATCTAAAAGCTTTTAATAATTACACGTTTTGACATATGAGTGCAGCAGTTTTAATAGCAATGTTTGAACATACGTACATATACAGTAGCTCCAGTCTGCCTGACTTTTTGTGTTTCACTCTTAAACTTATATTTAAGGACACGTCAAAGAATCAAACCTTTAACATGTACAGGATTAAAGGCCACAACCAATCTATGTTCATAAATACAGTAGACTACATAATACAGCAAAATAGCTTTTACTTTAAGACCCTGAAACTTTACACGATCCAGTCACTCTTTAATTAAACACAAAAAAACAAGGAACTCTCACGGAGAGATTTAACGCATCTTAACACAACCATAAAATACACATTTTTTCCATATACAGTATGTTTTCACATAGCCACAGCTACTACTTTGCAAATCATACCATTTCATTTAAACTTCTGTAACCACTTTCTTGCCTTCTGCCACCCCTCTGTGTGGCATCACATGGCCTGTTATGAATCTATTGTTATTTTCATTGTATTTTATACTATTAAAACTTTTGTATGAGCTGATTTTGATTAGTTCCTTTTAGCCATGTATGACAGAACATCTCTAACATTAAACAATAAATAAATACTTAAAGAACTATACAGGTAGTTTTGCATGTTATGTCCCATTAGTTACAAATGATTTGGAAAGCAGTAGCAAAAAGTTACTCCATAAATATTTTAACTCACTGGCACGTTTCTTGAAGTCCTGATAGCTGATTCATATTTCAGAGCTCCAAACAAACAGCAAACATTTGAAATGCAAAACAAAAAAAAAACAAAAAAAGACCAAATTCACATCAGCTGTCTTGCAGCATGTTTGCATGCTTATTACTTGTCATCTGGGTTTCATTCTTGGAAAACAACGCTGATGAATGCAATATTTTTCTGCATCTGATTTCCAAATCATGCTGTTGAAATTTCTTTGAACACGCTATCTCGGGGAGGGAGGGGGGGGGGGTTTCAGATGGTCTCTGTTTGTTAGGCATTGAACATAACCAGCCTTACGTGAGATGATAAATCCAGTTGCCTCAAGCATTTTCAGAAAACATGTTTGTGTGGAAAATTAGACGTTATAATGTAGTCACAGTGAATGGACTGTAACAAAACCAAAGAGCGTCCAGTGTTTCTGTTCACTGAGTCTCAGGGATGTAGTGCATAGACATGCTGGCCTCCTGTTTCCTTTGCCTCTTGTGCCTCCAGAGCAGGACGGCCAGCAAGAGGAGCAGCAGGAAGCCCAGAGCTCCCCCGATGAGTCCTGCTTTCAGAGGCAGACTGTGGTCTCTGGGATGGTACATCGTACAGGACGGCTTACTTCTTCCAGCATCATTCACTGCGACCACACACACCTCTGCTATGTGGTCTATGTCACCCACTGCTCCTCTCCTTTGGTCCTCACGAAACCGCCTCCTCTCTTGCTCCCCTACTGTCACAAGATAAGCTGTGACATATGAGAGAGGTGCACACCAATGAACGACAACCTCTGACCCATTCCAGGACACTGTTTTCAGGTCAGGGGCCTCTGGAATCTCAGTATGCAAAGTAAACCCTGGACACAAGCAGCCGGTGGAGGCTGCTAGGTCGGTACAGGGGGTCTGATTCTCAAGACAGGGACTGTAGTCACATCGCTTTACATTTGTAAACGGTGTCTCGGGTACAGCAGGGCGGTCTGTTTCATCGTCATAGTAATCAGTTGGGGGGAGCGCACGGGCCTCGCTTGTAAACCCACTTACTCTGAGAGGTGTTATGGGATTGGTCCCCGTGACTTCGGAGGTTGTAGGCAGGGGAGCGTAACCTCTGATGAAAACCAGGCAAATGATCACCAGGGGAAGAGGAAGGTCCCTGAGGGCAGCCATTGTGCAGTCTGGAAATCATAGAAAGTAAAATTCCATCAGTGTTTTAGAAAATGTGTTTTTTGCATTGGACTGAAAAATATTAGACCCTTGGGCTTCCAGCAGTATGTACATTGAGAGAGTCAGTGTCTTTTAAAAAGAGCCTGAATGAGGACAGACAGTTATCTCTCCCCTGATGCAGAGGAAAGTACTAACAAATGGCTTCTGTGAGCCTAGATTCAGATCTTACAAAATCAAAAGTGTAAACTGTTTCTGTGTGTGAAATAGACCACATTTGTCAAGCTTGGGAAACATTTCACACTAATTTGGCATTCCAGGCGGTATTGCGCAACAGGTCCAAATGGCTACACACCCAAGATACAGAGCCCTTGTCAGCTAGATCCAGTTACAGGAAAGCTGCTTTTTGCCATTTCCACAAAAATCCACACAGACATACCTGAAGTGTACTCTGCGGTGGGAATGCATACCGCTATAACAATGAAGCCCATTCAAAAAAATCTCCTCAGATAAGTTTGTGTTCAACTGAATAGAAAACAGAGCAGGAGCCCTCCATGAATACTAATGTACTTTGTGCTCTTTTTTTTGGCACAGCTCAGTTCTACACGCCTGTGTGAGGAGTGAAAATGTGTTAAAGAAATGAACTTACCTGTTGCTTGCAAAAGTTTTTAATCCTTATCGGAACGTGGATCAGCTTCTTCTTTCTCTCCTTGTCTTCCCTCCACTTGCTCCCTCTCTGTCTCTTTCCCCCCTTTATATATTTTCCTTCTACCAACAATCACCTCCTTCTTTCTGCCCTCCCACAATCCCCCCCTTCTTCCTCACTCACGACCCTTGTGCACCAGCTCCACCTCCCTTCTTGTTAAATGCTTTACAGAGTGAGTGTGCATGCTATTAGTCGTATCACTATAGTCTGCTATTACTTACATCACTGTTGGCTACGGTAATTTCAGATAAAGTGAACCACGTGAATTCCTGTTACATCTCTTTGGAATGTTCAGGTTTTTCAGAGCATGTCTCACTTGTTAATGATCTCTTGTTTTCTTTTTAGGGCTGAGAGGAATTGAATAGTTTCCAGGATTCTTGTGTAAGATTCATTAGAATTTGTCATCCATGACATATGGAAATGGCTCCAGACAGGCTATCCCATCTTGTTAACCCCCATAACCTCCCACCTAAATAAATTGTATGACTTACCCTGAAACACTGCTGTAATACCAGAGTTGAAAGGGACTGAAACTGTTGTGCAGCTGTTAACCAGAGGCCGGAAACAAACCTGACTGGACACGTACACGGACTGACACAGACTGGTACTTTTCTTTAAAAAACGGTATGAATACAAATAAGTAGTGGTATTTCTATGTATCACCAAACATGACGAGATAACACCACTGGGAGTTATCCATATCCAGGGAAGAAAGGGGCATTTTGTTGAGGTGACGTGTGGAAAAGCAACTTTACATGATGAAAGCGGTTTACTCTGATTATACAAAGTGACCGCAATTGGCTCACACTGTGCTGTACCAAAGAAATTTAATCATAATGGTAAATTTAGCTCAGTTGATAACATCAGTTCAGATTTTTTAACATACTGTATGCATCACATTCCTGCTACAGTATGAAAAGATATTGTTCCTGTCCCTCTTGTAATTCAGCAGGAACCAATATCTTGACAGACACAACATCATGAATATCTACTTTCCCCCCCCTGATATTAATTATTTACCATCTTTATCTCTTTTATCATTTAGTGTTTATCTTTCTGTCTTGTGTGTGCATGTGTCTGTGGGTGAGAGAATATGTTTAGGGAAAAAGTACATACAGGAAAGAGTGTGGGTGTGTAAGTGTGAAGGAGACGTATATATTTACATCAACAAATGTGTGTGTGTGTGTGTGTGTGTGTGGGTGGGTGTGTTTATGTATTGTGTTTATATGTTATATGTGAATCACTGAAAAACATTCAGTATCTATTTTTGTCTCATTTCGTAATATTATTTTCTTTACCCAAAGAGACTGTGACACAAACTTTTTTTTATTTATTTATTTTTTTAAAGTTTTTAGGAATGAAGATGGTGTGACAGTAAATATGAGTTAGTTACAGACGGTGGTGAAGTAACCAAGTAAGAAATATTTCTGATGTGACTGTGGATGTGACACAAATTCACGCAGATGGTTGCTGTTAGATGGTATGTTACATAATCTTATAATGTACTCCCTGTCTGTGCCACAGGCCACATCAGTTTTTCCTCCAACCGCTGCAGCTGGCTGTGATTTGTCTGCTTTCATAATCGGAAATGAAACTAAAAAGAATAAATTATTCTAATTTTAGACATGAAAGCAGTCCACATGAATACTACAAGGTCACACAACACCCAGTATGGTCAAAGTGATGTGAGTGACTACAGAAAAATCATTAGTTGTGATTTTTCTACAGCCTATGGAAAAGTGTCTAAAAAGTAAAAAGTAGCCACATAATGCTTTTTTCTTTTACTGGTTTCCTTATTTGAGTTGGTGTGGCCCACTGACTCCCTGGATGTTTACTAGCAGGCAAAACCAAGTGTTAAATATAGAGTTTAGAAACCTAAATAGTTTCTTTATTGTTTTTAAATCTCATTTTGTCTTTATATCCAGCTCACTTGTTGTTTAATGCACGCAGGAATGAGGCACTGCAACACATATTTTCAATAATACTGTAATGACAGAAATAAGTGGTAAAACATCCCCAACTGACAATTCATCTTGAAAAAAAACAATAATAAAGCAATAAACAAACCCATAAATTTAAATAAAACAAGGTCAGGTGCTCAGTCTTAAAATGTTTAGAGGAGTCATTCCAGTTCTCTGACTTATTACATGTCCATTATTAAAGCAGCCGACACTGCCTCCTACAGTCAATATAATAAGAAGCAACAGACTCCTCCAGAGGATAGAAACATTTGATATGGGTGTGATATTATTTAAGCGAAGAGTCAGACTGAGTCTGTCTTTTTTCAGTGTCATAACTGGGTGTGTTGGTGGAATTAATTAGTTTTCATGATGGATTATTGCACTGGGAGCGGCTTGTCTGCGGGGCATCAGATAGTTCATGATACGTTTAGTCAGTTTCCAAAATTAAAATAGCTTGCATTTACAGCTCGCAGCATACTGCTGTGGGATAAACAGTTGTTTCCTACACTAGTTTCATATTGTATAACCTACCGAGAGGTCGGTGACCTGCGGGTATTTTGGAATTTGAACCCTGGATGTATAATTTTAGATTTAACAAGGCAAACTTCAGCCTTTCCCCCTCAAATGGCTGCTGCACGGCTGCACAATGGGGCACATTTCACCCTCAGTAGTAACTTGCAGGCTGTATTAACCCTTGGTGATTAATGATGCATATTACACTCATACATGGACGGAACTCCTGTCTCTTTAGGAAAGATAATGTGATCATTTTAGTTTAAACATGCAACAAACATAAATATGCTGCAAAACTAGAATCATTACAGGTTACAAAACAGAAGTGGCCTAATCAGTTGTTGAAGTATATGTGCATTTACTCAAACACTACACTTGAGTACAATTTTATAGTTGGCTACTTGTACTTTAGTATTTCCATTTCATGCTACTAACATCTACTCCATTATGTCTACATTTCAAAGGGAAGTTCCGTACTTTTTACTGCACTACATTAATTTGACAGCTCACTAAACACACAAAACATATAGGCTATGATCAGCTTATAAATATGACACAGTGGTATAAACTATCTAACAGTAGGCCTATATACAGAGTTCAAATGAGCTTCATACACATGAGCTACTTCTACATCAATTCATCAGTATTGATAACCTAATATTTAATAGTATAGCACTCACAGGGCCATTTTCCCAATACCTTTAGTTTTGATAAACATAGTGGACCAATATGTAGATAAAAATACTTATGCACTTTTACTTGAGTAACATTTTCATCTGAGTAGGCTATTTTTAGAGTGTGGTAGCCTCTTTCACTTGATTAAAGGATATGAATACTTCTTCTATCTCTGACTTAATGAAAAGAAAATAACAGCCCCTAGACTGGAGAAAACTGATTGCACAACAATGATTATTAGAAGAATGGATTTGTCCATTTCACCTAATTGTGCCTGCCGGAGATGAAAATGTGGAACATGTGAATACAGGATATATCTTTACATTCTTACACATAGTAGTGTATCTGAGCTGATCATTTTTAGACAGAAAGTAGAAAATCTACTCTCAATGCAGGATTTAAAAGCTGCTCAACTCTACGGCTTCTTTGAAATGTGTTTGTGGTGTTGCCAATGAAACTCCCTTCAAGTCAAGATCCAGGGAAAATTAAACCCACTTCACCAAGCTGCCTCCTGACATCATCAGTGTGCGACAGGCCTCAGTGTACATTACAGTAACAGTGCAGTGCTGCAGGTAAGAGCTGGAGATGGGTGAGTCGCTGCAGAGGATGCATGGTATTAAAGTCTTTAAGCAATAACTTACAGACTTGACCAACGCAGTAAAAGAGCATCAGCACCTTCCTGCAGCAGGGATCACCTCGTCCGGAAGAACACGTCCTCGATCGATCGTGAGTTTTTAAAAGCTTGCAGGCTAATGTTAGCGAGCGGATCCAGGCCCTGCGAAGACTCTCAAGAGTTCACTGCAATTGTTTTTGTCAGCGACGCCAGTTAAACAGCTAATGTGTGCAGATGTAACTGGCGACGCTTGACTGGCTGCATAAATTAAGTAATTGATCCGCTTCGCTTGATTTTTTTTTTAATTTTTTTTTTTTTTTTTTTTTTTTTTTGCTGCTGCTGCTTTCTAAACATCACATTAAAGCCTGCAAACGTCATGACTTCCAGGAGGACAGGCTACACTGGCAGCATGGACTCATCTCCGGCGAACAGCGGCTCAGTCCACAGTGGAAACCGTAAACAGAGTATCATCAACATCCCCGACAGGCCCGGACCGGAGTCGTGTTACGAGCGGAAAGCAGACAAGGCTGGATACGGAGCTTCGCACGGAGGCGTGACGGTAACGTCCCTGAAATCCCGTCTCGCGCCGACTATCCAGACTGCCATGTCCGCCGCGGTCGATACCCTCCTGGGCGAAGTGGTGCTGGTGCTCAATGAGACTCAGCAAGAGCTGCTGCACAAGGAAGAGGAGAATGAAAGACTCAAAGTGCGCCTTGAAGTGTCCGAGAGGGAGTTGAAGACTTTGCAGGAGTGCCTGTGTAGCGCCCAGAAGCTCATAGACCAGCTGCAGGTTTCATACACAGGCCCTCAGACCATCAGTCAGTCAGTCTTTGCCCCATCGCTGTCTTCCATGGCTTCAATGACTGCAGGCTTGGACAGGGACCACCAGAACCCTCGAAATGTGAACGGAGCAGGTGTTGACTTGGGTCTCGGTGGATCTGTGGATGAATCACTTCATGGGTTTGAGCCAAGAGATGATTACAAAATGTGCCAGCTTTCAATCCAACCAGATGGCTCAGTGACTAACCACGCTCTGGACTCCTTTGCATCCAACACCTCTCATATGTGCTCCGATACCAGCAGACCAGGTAAATATAAAGTGTGCTGTTTATTCTTTGACTGTGAGTCGGACAAAATTAATTAATTCATGAATTAATGGACACCTGTATTCACCTCTGTGTTTGTTGACATCTCTGCATGTTTTGGTTTGTCTGTAGATGAGAGGTCGTCTCAGGGACCAGGTGGAGCATCCAGGTTTGAGATTAAAGAGGAGCAAGGACCAGCTTCAGGCTCCGGTCAGTCCGGCAGGAAGGAGCCTGGGATGCGAAATGACAATAGAGATGCAGAGGGATCGTCCCACAGCGTGGGTGACCTCGGCTACGTTCAAGTCGGAGGGGACGGAGGTTCCCAGCGTTCCTTTACTCACCCTCTACGTCACCAAAGACCCGTGCGAGAATGCACCAGTGCCTTGCAACAGGGCGGACTTGATGGACAAAAATCGTTGGTTAGGACTTCTGGAGCCGGGAGAGGGGACAGCGTTTCACCAGGCCGAGTGGAGGACTCGGCAGGACCTTCTGCCTCAGACCCAGTAGGGGAGCCCTCTGGAGATCGGCCCCACCACTGCTTGGAGTGCGGAAAGACCTTCCGCCTGATCTCCAGCCTGAAGAAGCACATTCGCATCCACACCGGAGAGAAGCCATACCCGTGCGCGGTCTGTGGCCGCCGTTTCCGTGAGTCGGGCGCCCTTAAGACCCACCTGCGCATACACACGGGTGAGAAACCGTACTCTTGTTCTGAGTGTGGAAACTGCTTCCGCCACTTGGACGGTTTGCGCAAACACCGACGCACACACACGGGGGAGAAACCATACGTGTGCGCCATCTGCGGGAAGCGCCTGAGCCGCCTGCAGCACCTCAAACACCACCAGCTCATCCACACCGGAGAGAGACCGTGCTGCTGCCCCTTCTGCAACCGCAGCTTCAAGGAGCCCGCGGCACTGCGGAAGCACATCCGCACGCACCGGGAGGAAGGCGGTCACATGGGAATCGGTGCCAGTGATGACACGGACCCAGACGCCATGGATGACATTAACAACCTTCATCCAGCGGCTCCGTCCCCGCAGATGAGGTTTGGGGAGTGGGGGGCAGAGGAGGATGACAGCTCAGTTGTGGACTGTGTGTAAGGATGGTTAAAGGGGTAACTGTCTGTCGGTGTTCTTACCAGAAATATATACTACAGGTGAAGAAAATGAAATGTTTGTGTAGTTAGTAAACATGATGGATCATCTCTGTTCCATGCCGTTGAAGTGAAGAGTCCGGCTACATATAGCCCGAGCCTGGGGAGTTTTTTTCGTCTGGTTCTGGCATTTTCATGTTTTACATATTTAGATGTAAAAATAACTTTTAAAATACACACTGTACATTCTTCAACGGCGACTATTTTCTTATCCGGACCTTCATCAAGCAGCAGCAGTAGCGCACAGGTTGTTCTTGGCACAGGGAGTTTCTAGTTCATCAGCTTCCCGGCAATAATTTGGGAAATTCATGGCAGAAATGAACACACTTTAAAAAAATGTACAAGTGCTTTGAGCACTCTTATTCATCAACTGAGGCGCTGCTGCTGCTGCCATTCAAGGTAATTCCCTTCTGGATTTTTAGTCGGGACAAAGTGTTACGATTCGGGTCACGATTCTCTTTAAGTTGCACACATTAGACATGTATTGAATTGTTACTAATTAGACGTGCTTTTTGCCAACACTAAGCTGCTCAGATTGATAGAAATGGATCCATTTCGGGCTGGTTCATGCTTCCTGTGCAGGCAGGCAGACATACAAAACAAAAAATTGGATCACTTTCACTTTAAAGGGCGACTCCACCTGCGTTCTTTTCCTGGTTTTTCGAATGGAAACGCCCACCCAGCCGTTAGCAAAAAGCAGTGACGTGGCTTAGAGCGCTGAGGCCCCACCGCCCCACCCACCACCACCACCACTACCACCACACACATAGCTCGCTGTAAGTTAGAGCATTAAAAATTGTCCAGATATACTACAAACGATGTTGCAGCGCTGAATCTGAGTGTGTGAGATGTTTACAAATGGAGGGACAGACAGCTGGAGAGTAGGTAGGTAGGAGGGAGCAGAGCCTGAGCTTCAGGACGAATAACACCTGCGAGTCACATCGGATTCTGCTCTGATGTGCTGTCGCTGCTGATCAGGTGGGCATATCGGTTTTAATGTAACGTCATAGTACAGAAACCTACGTCAGGTCACATGGGGGAAAAACTTTTTAGAAGGGCTTGAGAAAATAGCATTTTGACACTAAAGCATACGTATTTCAACCAACATTAGAATTTTCCGAGTTGAATACATATGCAACACTAATGTGAAGCTACAGAATAATGTACCTGCCCTTTAATGCTCCCTAAGACCAGGAAAGTTTAAAATACAGTGACAATAACCTGACAATACCCGGCTCCTATCATGATATTGTTATTATATTGATAAATCTCCCAACTCTACCTCAGTATTCGTCCGTGTGTTACGGGTCTTATATTGTCTGCTAATCCTGTTTGGAGGTGTTAACAGCGCTACACGATAGGCAGTCATTAAAAAATAAAAAAAGAATTTGTCAGTTTACTTAGTCACCTGGTTTCTTAACCTCTAACCTTTAATTGAAAAATTAGATTGTTTTTTCCAGTGATTGTCACACTCAAGTGGATGCATTTACATATAAGGATCTCTTACAATACTAATGAAGAACCAAAACGCTAAAATATCATTTCTGAGTACATTTACGCTGTCATGTGTGTCTTCATGAAGCATGAACCAGTTTTTACGCTTCAGTCAGCAGATCCTCGCTTCTGTCCTGTCCTCTCTCTCTCTCTCTCTCTCTCTCTCTCTCTCCTCTTCTTCTTTTCAGTTACACAGCGAAGATGTCGTCTTGTCAAGCTGAAGTCATCAGTCAGCAACTTTCGAATCAGTACACGCACTTATTTGTTCACCGAAACAGAGTCAGATGACATCAACATGCACCCAGATCAGCAGCTTAAATCCAGTTTTAGTATGTCCTTAGTCGTATTATCGTCTCTATCTTCTGGACCACATCTTAGCATTCCATTTTTATTTTCGTTCAAGCTGCTACTGTTTGTCTAGAAAGCCTTTTTTTTCTGGACTTGTGTCGTTGTTACCAGCCAGTTACTAGCAATTACTAGCGGACAGACTTCGGTGCTTGCATGTGCATATCTGTTCTTCTGCTGGCAGCAATGATCCCTTTCCCACCTTGTCTGTTTCTGTAAATAAGAATGTAGTTTTAGCCATTTTATCCGGTTTAATAAGGGTTAACATTTGTGGAAAAGTTCATGTGCAACAATGCCATTTAAAGAAAAGAAAAAAAAAAAAAAAAAGTAATGTGCTTTAAAAACATCAGTATGCTAACATACAATGTAAATATATATAATCTTATTAAATTTCTTCCTCATGTTGTTCCTGAATGATCCGATGTGACACGACTGATGCATCAGGGTAAACAGCAGAGCATTAATCTTCTCAGCCTTCTGAGCTATACTGTAGGTCTCGTGTCCATTTTTCTATGTATACTATTATAATGGTCTCCATGTAACTATTCTATGTACATTTACGAGTGTAAGTCATTTGGAAAGGAGCTCAAAATGTTAAATATTTGTCACTGTATACCCAGAAAACAACTTGCCAAGGTAGTCTTACCCCAGATGATCATATTTATTGTTTTTTGTATCACATACGAGGGGGGCCTTTGCATGTAGGTTTCAACTAAGATGGCATTCTTCTTTCAAAGTCGGTGTTAAATGTGAAATTAATTACTTTTTTATGCTTCTGTGTTCAAAATATACCCCCCCACATTGCATTCATCCTACTGTAAATGTTACTATATTAAAGGGCCTTGTTTCTACTTCTTTTTTCTGTTTGTTCATTGAATATTTACGATTAAGAGGTTACTTCAATGTCTAATGTAGTTACAGTTTTGTTTGCTTTAAGCCGTAAACATCCAGATGATTAAGAGCTTATTTGAGACCAGAATTAAATTATGACGGCAGTAAAATAATCAAGATCAACGGTTTGAGATTGTGGCTTCTGTGTTGCCTCAGTTTCGGTTGATTCATTTCATTTATATCATGGTAGGAGACGAGGAAAACCACGGGAACGCCATACTGATAGTGTACTGTAGGTGCTGTGGACACGCCCAGAGACAGGTCCCAAATAACAACCTTACTCTTCTCTCAATGCTGAGTAACGACAGCTGCGTTCATACACACAAACTGCTATTTGAGGTGGTCTTTGTTATAATTACAGAAGCTTAACAGGTTAGATTTAACGGAACGTATAGCGGTATTTCATTTTCTGATTTTATTTAAATTAAAGTACCTTTCATTGCCAACTTCTGTATTTCAATCAGGACAGACGCAGTGAATGACATAAAGATAATTGTTTATTATAACAGATGATGTGGTGGTAATTAAGTCTTGAAAGTCTTTGGCACAAGGAGATTTTTAATTGAGGGGCATCAGCCCTGAACAGCTGCATAATAAATCCTCCCATGGAGTCCAGACACTGGTGGTGGTGGCTGATGACTTCTGATGAGGCTGATGAGGCTGATGAAGAGGCAAAGCGAAGCTGATAAATCTCTGAAGACTAAGTGGTGATGGGGAGGTGGAGGAGCGTGCATAACAGCAGCATGAATGCACTAAAGGCAGAGAGAGAGAAACATATTTTAAAAGACAGCAGCAAGATGATAGGCTAACAACGGTGGTGTGTAGCTGTGCTATTGGACAGATGTGAACAGCTGATGTGAACAGCTGATAGCTGAATTGACAACCCCAGACAATGACAGCATGGGAAATTATGAGTGAGCATGCGTGAAAGATGTGAATGGCAGGATAAAATGAGAAATATAACTACAGGCCTATGCATGCAAAAGATAGTCTTCCTGACTGAACTTTCACTAGAGCTCCATTTATCTGAATTCATTCACCATATATCATAAAAACACATTTGTTCCTCTAGTGTTGAAGACTTTTTTTCTCCCCATTTTTTGCAATTTCTTTTATGTCCAGCACAGAGTAGAATAAATGACCTCCTGACCTACTTTAAGAAAAATCAGACACATTTAGGTTATAATGAAGTACTTTCACAGCTCAAAGATATGTGTTGGTTCATGAGCAACAACACTGAATACACTTGATTTAATGAAGGATCCCATGAATGCACCTGGTGTATAAATACAGCAGTGTCATGACTTCATGTCATTATATCCTCACCACAGTACGTCCACATGAAATACTGTAAACTGTATATTTATGATTCTCAAATAGTGTTCAAGATGTCTCATATAAACATCATAATCCAATGATCTGGATAAGCTTTTATCACAGCTATACAAAACTAAAATAATACATCTAAATGGTACTGGGGTCACTGATATATAGTTATGCTGAAATAACCATAGTTAATATACTGTGTTACAGTGGTTCATAACATTTTTTCCATGTGCGCCCAACGAAAAGGTCACATATTTCTATGAGCTCTGAGCACGTAAATGTCCAAACAAAATTTTTATGGAGTAGAAAAATGTGTTTATTCTTTTTTTAACTTGTTGATGATCTCATGAGCCCGCAGATTCATCTTGAGATCACCTTGAGATGAGCCAGAAAACAGATATTTGAGTGATGCTTTGGCGATAGTAGTTAGTAGATAGTAGAGAAACAGGAACAGAAATACAAAACATTCTTTTATTTCATGTTGATAATCTGATTGGAATATGATAAACCACATTTTTGTTTATCTAAAAATGTAAAAATGGCAAGCCTGCTGATGGAGCCTGAATAAATTCACACATCAAATTCCTCTGCATAAATTTACTGCTGGACAAACACATCAGTGTTGTTTTGCACAGTCATAATGGGACAGTTTAAGCTTCCTCTTTGCTGTACAGAGAGACTTTTTAACTTGTCACATGATTAACTTTAAATTTAAATCAAGTTGATTAACATGACATTTAAAAAGAGAAGAAGAAAGAGGAGACAATAACAAACTGAGAAGTAGTAACTGGTGACCAAGGACGAGGAGGTCCTTGATATTTTCAGCATGATAAAAGGTGGAGACTGCTGTTATGAGGTATGCAGGTTAATTATTTCTGTGTGTGTGTGTGCGGTCAGTCATAGGCTACTTTTGGGGACAAATTTTAAACTTAGGACAAAAGCCATGCCCCCCCCCCCCCCCCCCCCCCCCCCCCCCCCAAAAAAAAAAGCTGATTTTTGGGTCAGTGGTGATGGTTAAGGTTAGGGTGAGTCTTCGGTAAATGAATCTAAGTCTATGTAATGTCCCCAAAAGTGACCATGGTCTGATATGTATGTGTGTGTGTGTGTGTGTGTGTGTGTTACTGTACTGGGATTTTCTTGCTGTCTATAGTATATGTCCACTGGTGTAAGAAGTATTGAGATCTTCTTAAAGATCCCCTCCAGACATATGAAATTGCTCTGCTTTGAATAATAATTTGTGGAGCATGATTAGCTCCCAAACTAGTTGTGATGTCATAAGTCATGCTCAAAGCATACACCTCTTAAACTCAGATTTGAGGTGAGCAGAGAGAAACTTTCCACTTTCAGTAGCTGAATGTGAAAACAGCCTTTTGGTTTCAAACTCTGCACAAACATCATTCTGCACAGTGAAGCTCAAACATCCAACGGAAGGAACAAGAAGGAAAACATATTTTTGAGAGGAGGGGGACTTCGAGTATAAATACAACCACAGTATAGAAATACTCCATTATAAGTAAAAGTCCAGCATTATGCATCATTATGCAAAATGGCGCCATACAGAGTGTTATATTTAGCATATACATATTGTCAAGGTAAAGCTTATTTTAACAATTCATATATATCATTTGGTATATTATTTAATCTCAAACAATGCATCATATTTTACAAAATGTTTTACATGTAAAATCTGAAAGGCAGCTGTTAAATAAATGTAGTAGAGCAAAAAGTACAATATTTCTCTCAAAAATGTAGTGAAGTAGAAGTATCATAAAATGGAAATACTCCAGTAAAGAGGAACAGGGAAAGTCGGCTACATCCAGTTTTTTTTTTCCCCTGACGACGCCACTGAAAGACTCACTTGTGAAAGGATGCAAACTTGTTTGAACAAAACAGACCACAAATGGGGGTTATGACATCAAGTTGAAGCAAGTGCTGTGGAAGGCACTTAAACACAATGTTATCCTGAATGCATCAGTGGAAGTTCACACAGAGCTGAGGCTGTGATTCATTAAAACCAGCAGCGAGGGAACTTCACCGGTCAGTGAGAGACGAGCATCTTAACAACGGCTATTTTAATGACGGAGAGAAGGAGAGAGAGAGAGATGGAAAAGGAAATACTACTGCAAAATTCACTTAACCTGCCACTCTGAGGTACTTTATACTTCTATTCCACTGTATTTCAGAGTGAAAGCACACTACACTGCATTCATCTGACAGTTAGAGTTTCTTTGCAGATTAGGATTTTAAAAATGTAGATGCGTATGTGTTATACAGAAAACCACTATAGTAGTAACAGTATATAAAACAGTTCAGATTGCTCAGCCTCAGCCAGACACATCTGTAATAATGATCCAATAATATAATAATATAATAATATGGCACTGACAGAGTCCATTCTGCCACCGTAATAAGAACTAGTATTCTTACTTTTGAAGTAAAACTATATATGCAAGAATTTCACTTGTGATGGAGTATTTTTACATTGTGGTATTGATACTACAAATAAATCACATTCATCCTCAGATACACAGAGTTCCTTCTGTCTGTCAACATCTGTTTTTATCTTTAGGTTGTGAAATACAGCTGTTTATTTCTCGCTTCTGTTTGTCATTATAGTCTCGTGCGGTGAGTAAAGCCACCATTTCAGTTTTCGGGAGGGAAGTAAAAAAAAAAACCTAAACAATAATATTGTACTAATACTGATACTCGGGGATGGTTTATGTGTGACCTACGATGTTATTTGCATTCTGTGTGTGTGTCTTGGCAGCCGATGATGCTGTGATGGCGAGGAGCGCAGGCAGAGAGAAATGTGAGAGCGGCCTGTGAACTCTCTGCAGGCCCATGCAGTCATTTCCTCAGCGACTGAAAGCAAACACTCTCACTTTTCGGAGAGGAAGTGACTCAACTCTCTCTCTCTCTCTCTCTCTCCCTTTGTCTTTGTCTCTTTCTCACTTTTGCCTATGTGACCCCCAAACACTGGCCGGCTCTTCTTCACAGTGAGGCGGTTCGTTTTTTAGCAGCTACACCAGCAGTTAGTTCAACATGTGACTGGAAAGACACAAGGTTTTGGTGAAGAGACTCCCGACTGTGTGTGGTGTCACATTTACTACCTAACCTCAATATGGTTTATTCAGAGTGCTCAGCAGTAAGTTTGGGTATTATTTGGTCACATGCGCTGATTGCAAAGATATCAAACTGTAATTTGTTGCAGTTGAAAAAGCACAACCAGGACTGCAGGCAGGGCACGTATGGAAGTCATTTACTCATGTATTGTTCTTAAGGTGCTCATAGCATTTTCATTTTCTGTCACTGAATCATTTTCTTTACTTTATTACACTCGTTACCGCACATTATTTATTGTTATACTACTTTTCAGAAGGACATTTTGTACCTTTTACTCCATTAAATGTATCTGATGATTGTTATCGAGGCAAACTGGCTCCCATGTGTGCAGCTGTAGCCTTCATATTTTCCACCAGTCCTTGTATGATGAAACAATACACACATTTATTGTAAGAGTCCAGTGAGTTTGCAGGATAGCAAGCTAAATTCCACCATGCACGAACTAGTTAAAATAAATTGGAAGTACTTGGTTGCCAGGGTGCATGAAGTACTGTAATGAAAGGAATGAGTCAAATTAAATGACGGATTTCTGATTAAACTCAATACTTACATTTAAACATCGAGACCTTTTATATCATAACAAACATATATTTTAACAATAGCTTATTCGGCTGGTACACAAGGACGAGTGAGAACGACAAAAACTAATTCTAAACTTTGGCTCCTGCAATTGTTGTCCAACTGCTCTTCAAAATAACATGACAAACACATAGGAGGCTTGTGTTGGATTGCAGGAGTTTAAACCAGCCAACAGTTTATATATAGAGAGAGTATTTAGATCACCAACAGCAATAAAACATATTAATAATAAACCTTTCTTCAGAGTGAAAGATAATACTTTGGATTTGTATGTCAGTTTTACTGCTTATACTTCTTTACTTTTACTGTGAGTGTAAAACTATAATGTTTTAATTGAGATGTTTTTGTAGTTGTTGCCACTTGTACAAGCGGCAAAATACAGAAAAAATATCACTGTTAATTACTGAGACACGTTGAAAAGGACCAAACTAATTATCATCACGCACCAGACTGTGAAATCTGCAGACATAGAGACGAATATATAACTTTACTGCAAATGTCACATAGTGTTCGTATTTCCACTGATTACATTTTCCTGTCTGTCTCTAATATCTCTTCATGTGAATGGCCATCTGTTGACAACTAGCTGAATCATTACAAGTTTAACTACCACTGCTGACCTCTGTCTGACTGTGATGACTCACGTACTTTGTAATATCAGGAGATGTCTTAACACTTTGGAAGACCTTTTTTTTATTGAGATGTTATAATCACTGGAGCTTTAACAATGGACTGAACAAACAGGCAAAAAGAGAATACATTTTCTATTTGTGCAGAGAAGATGCAGGTCAAAGGGCACAGCCATTAACAGCAGGGTTTGTTGTCCACAGCCCAGCCACATGCTCGCACTGTCACACAACTCCCAAACACAAAGGTGTATACAGCAATATATTACATGAGTTTTTTTTTTTGTTTTTTTTTTTTATTTCCAGAGTGACACGCACAGCTGTGCAGCTATGATTTGCAGAGTGGGGTCTGTGCGGGGGCAGCAGAGCAGAGGAGAGAGGAGGAGAGGAGAAGAGGAGAGGAGGGGGTGTTAGGAGAAATAACCAACAAGGAAACCACTTTCAGCTTTGCTGCTGCACCGCCTGCCTGGCCTGCAGCCAGGTTTCTCCAGAGAGGGTTGGCTCACCCCTTCTCCTCTCCTCCCTTCTTTCTCTCCCAAACCCACATAGCTACGCACTCTCTCCAACTCACAGAAAGCAACAGGCGAGAAGAAGGAAGAGCGACAAAAGCGAGAGGAACTTTTTTTTTTTGAAACAACAGCAACGAGGGCAGCAAGAAACTTTCCAAAGATGCCAAACGTTTCGGTTTTGCAGATGGATCACTTGGGTACTACGCGAGGGAAGTGATTTTTTTTTTTTTCCTCAAGGAGAAAACAGGAGGGAGGACGCGCTATTTTTTCTCCACCGTATGAGACGTCAAAAATCTGCCTCGGTTAACAAAGCAGGCGCGTTTGAGCTGGAGCTGAACGCCTCAGCTTCTGGTTTAATGTCCCCGGGTGTCTGTGGAGGGCAGTGAAGGATGCCAGGATGCCCTCTCTGATCTCCCATCTGCTTGTCATCTGGCTGAGCGTCCACAGGCTGGTGTGGTGCACGGAGCGCTCCTCCACACGGGAGCGCTTCAAGGTGGTCATCGCTCCTCTCATCTGCAAGCGGATCTGCCTGAAGGGCCAGTGTCAGGATACCTGCGAGCAGGGCAACAACACCACGCTGATAGCGGAGAACGGACAGGGGGCCGACACGCTCATAGGACAGGGCTTCAGGGTCGGTGAGTGACCGGCTGCTGGAACAATGCAGTTTGTTTATAAGGGGTTTATAATGAGGCTGCTGAGATTAACTAATAATCTGACCTCTGGGTTCGTGGGTTTTCCTCTATCAAACCCATGAAGAAGTCGGGGGGAGGTCTGTTGGGTTATTTATAAATGCACAGTTTGTGGAGGTGTCTCATAATGTGGAAAAAAAGTGAAATATTAAGATAATCAGGTGACCTTCAGACAACTCACTATGACTGTGGGTTTAGTTGTTTTTCCACATTGTACTGCATGATAATGTCTAAGCTGCCAGACATTATCCTGGAAGAATAACTACTTTTAATGGCTCATTTAGACAAAAAAAGGTGAACTATCACTAGGAAACTCCATAAAATGGTTAATTTGGATAATATAACAAAGCCCCACTGTTAATGTTATTACACAACAAGAGGCAGTGGTGGAAAAAGTATTAAGATTAACTAGCCTGTTTAATTTAGCGAAGGAAAAGTGGCAACTTGAGGGCAATAACAGGAAAAAAATCCTGCTTTTAAAAATCTTACTTTAGCAGCAAATTGTGCTTCACTATCAAAAGCAAAAGTACTTATAATGCAGACTGGTTAAAGTTGAAGCTGGTTCAGGCATTACAGTAAAATCTATAATAAAAAAAGTAACTACCACTGTCAGATAAGTGTAGTTCAGTAAACATTTTCTCTCTGTAGTATGGTGGTGTAAAGTAAAAAGTGTCTTAAAATTAGATAATTAAGAAGAGTACAAATACACACTAAATGCTACATGAGAACAGTACACGAGTAAATGTACTTTGTTACCTTTACCTTTGTTTGAACAGCAAAAACAATGACGCCCCGCATGTGGTTATCATAAGCCAAACCATAAACAATATAAACAAAACCTTCCCATTCACTTGAATGAGAAAGTGTGTCCAAAAACTTTTGACTGGTACTGTTTATCAGACTCATTGAAATGGCCTTATCTTCTTTATACGTGGCCGCAGTTTGTTACCAGCTACTGATAGTCACCATGAATATCAGTAGATTCATGACAAATGAGTAAAAACTTTGCAAATAAATAAGTGGGTAAGATGAGTTGAGATGGGTTTACCCTCCACTACATCGCTGGAAAATGTTCCCATATTACGCTTTAATTACTGAGGCATGGCTCATTACATAGCATATAAATGTACTCTTAGATCTATACTTTCCCCCTTGACTCCAGTGTCTGGTTGGCATGAGTGGAGCCTTTCTGCACTGTATCAGATCAGCTGTGGTGAGACATGGAGCCTCACAGTCTACGTCAGCCTCCAGCCCAGAACTGGATTTCACTGGTGCTCTTTTGTCTCGCTCGCTCTGTGTAGAGAATAAGATAATCAGCGAGAAAAAATTACATGATTGATTGTTTAAAATGCTAAATTATGATAAGATGAGTTCAAAACAGATGAAGGAGCTTATTTAACATCTGTGGTGGACAGTGATGTTGTGCCATTAATGATAAACATGGTCCAAGTCATTTGTCTCTGTGCATCGGCAGATGTTAATTATCAGTCACTTTGTCTGTTTCTGTTTCATCAAAGTAATCTAATGTGGATGAATACAAATCCCATACTCTTAATTAACTAGTACAAGTGTAAAGTAAGGAGTGACAGATAACAGCATAGAGCCAGCATAATGTGCAAGAAATTAAGCTTTTTTCAAATCAAATATTCCTCAAAATACTTTAACTTTAAATAAAACTTAGATGCAACATTACTGAATGACAAATAGTTCTTAAGAAATCCCTCATATTCATCCGTGGCTGTAGGAAGCCGATGAAGAAGTAAGTATGTATTAATCACAAACAAGCTACTAGTCGCTTCTTACAGTTTCCCCACAGTTTTTCAGTGCAGAAAAATTGTAGGTGTTCACACAGATGTAGCCTGTCCAGCTGTTGTTTTTTTTTTGTTTTGTTTTTTTGGGTGCATGTGGAAGAAGTCAGGCTATGAATCCTCCTTGTCACCATGTAGTGCTGCAGAGTCAGAGAGTTGGCCGGACACCAGTCCTCACTTTTTCTCCCCCTGATTTTCTTGTGATGCGTCACGTTTTGGAGCTTCTGTGTCAAATAATTCAAGAGAGACATTTTAAATTCCTGGAATACCTCATGCTTCTTCACATTTGGTCTGGATAGTGAAAGTGCTCTACAGTCACCTGTCTCGTGGATTTCACAGTCAAAGTATCTGAAAGAAGATCCTCGTTGAGTTGCATGAGTTTTTGTTGCAGAAGATATAGAGGGTTTGGCTTCAGCTTGCAGAGGAGATGTGTGTTGTTCTGTGTGAGGGCTGGAATGTGGTTTGGACAAGTGGAAATTTCTCTCTCCCGTGTTAAAACGGCCATGGCTATAGCAGCAACAATATGAAGACTTTTCCATATTTGTGCGGTTGTGACGTCAGCACAGTGAGGCAGAGGCCAGCACTGAGCAAACTTTTTCTCCTAAAGAATATGTAGTTTCTCTCAGTGAGTGCAGAAATACCTTCCAGCACGTTTGCTTCGGTATGTACAAAGATTTCCACAGTCAGTAAAGTAATTGGCTGAAATTCGGTGGACAGACAGATTGAGGACCAAGAAACAGTCAGGTTTTAGTGGTGATCTGGATCCAGGATTCCTGCCAACAGATGAATATCGTTTTATGGCCATAACTTTAAAAGTACTAGAGAGAGAATTTCAATATTTTTTACCTTCAGTTGGCAGATTGACACGATAAAGTGAAAGAAAACATGGGAATGACAAACTCAAACTGGGATGTGGCTATTACATGGTATACTGGTCTATGCGATTTTGACTTGACATGTTGTAATTTTGTGACTTGACGTGTTGTCATTTTGTCAAAATGCTGACTTAAAGTCCTAAAGTAATGCTCGCAGGATCAGAAATAAACGTAGCCTTGAATTTAAGTTAGACGAATGATATCCCTGGATTAAACAGCTGGAGAGCGAGTCAGCGTTGGCAGGAGGTTTGTGCTTCCAAGGAGATGTTTTGACATAGCTTACTTTTTCTGATCAGCTGTCCAAAAACCCAAAGCACTCCATTTACAGCAATATTAAACAGAGAAAAGCAAGCAAGTCTCACATTTAACACGTGTAACCAGCAGATATTTTAAGTTTCTACTTGACAAATAAAACCTGTATTAAATATTTTTTTGTCCACTTGGGGGCAGCACAACAAGCTGTAAACATTGACATTGACATATTATTACCTCATAAATGAGGTAGTAAACAGTTGCTTATTTACACATCGAGCAGATAGAGAGCAACATTAGCGTTCATTTGGAATCATGTTTCTGTCCACCTGATGACTGTAAGCATGCTGGACATGTAGCATACAGTTGCGTTTTAGAGCTTTTTTGCTTTAAACAGCTGCATGGCTGAAAACGATGCTGATGAGAGCATTGAGTGAATAAAAACAGTAAAGTTGTGAGCCATCAAACCAAAACAATGAGCTGAAAGAAGCTAAAACGAGCTGCCTAAAGCTGAGGTGATATTTTTTTGCGGGGTTGTCACTACGAGCAGCACCTTTCACATTACATGCTGTCATTTGATCCGTTGCTAATATACATATTGATAAGAGCAGCTTTAAACAATATATCAGTCACAAAAATAATCATTGATTAATTTCCTGCCAATTCATCCAGCACTATACTGGAGTCGAGTCATTTGATTACAGGCATAAACTTCCTTTTGTTAAAAAAACATTTGTTCATAAACATCCATTATCTAAATTTCAATCAAGCAATAAATCTGAGCAGTGTGTGATTATGCTGTCCCAGCCGGGGAAAGACAGCCAGACGACCACCCAGATGTTCAGACAAAGCAGATCGTCTCAGTCTGGATTACCTGCTGTACATGAGGACAAATCACCTAAATGACAGGCAGCTCTTTTCTCCTGTTAGTCCTGTTTGAGAGAACTGCTGAGCTGTAATACTGAACACATTGTCATACACACATACACATCATACAACATCTGTTATGGTTTAGTAAGTAGCAGTTAGCATTAGCACTGGTCTATTTAATATACAGTGTACATCACAGCAGCCCCTGTATGTAGTCATTATATCACACATGTTCTCTGAGCTCTAGCATACACTGCAATTCATATAATACATACTTATCAGATTAAAATTCTTTATTATGAACAGGCGAACACTTACTCGACATATTTAACCCGCATGGGATGATTTCCCTGGAATGAAGGTAAAGTTTGCCAGATATGCGCTGGTCATATGTTTCCAGGGTATCCACATGTCATTAATAGATCTATATTTCATCATACACTTCCTAAAACTGATGAAAGCACGGAAACTTGAAAGCCTCCCATGCGTGTTGGCAGGCAGAGAAAAGTTGACGTCTGCAGCAACATATTCGCTTTTTTTGGTTTCCACATCGTATCCATGTAAGTCGTCATCGGGCTCCGCAGGGGCCAAAGCGGAGGCATCGTTATTGTTTATGTGAGGAATAAAAGTATGAGTGCATCTTGTTCTATTCATTGCTGTTGAATTCCCCCTGTCAAATGTATTATATAGCACACCATTTAGAAATAGTCAGGAGAGATAAAAGGGTGAAGAGGGAATTGCTTGTGACAACGGTTGCAAGATGGATTTGTACATCATAAACCTCGAATGAACCTTTGCATGCTGATCCCATTACATGCTCTTGTCCATATCTCTCTTGAACCTGAACGTGTTTACTGGCAGAGGAGAGGAGAAACTGTGTTTTTCAAATGAAGGGCTGTCTTTGTAATTACAAACCCAACTTGGAAAAAGTTGGGATGGTATGGAAAATGCAAATAAGAAAAGAAAGCAGTGATTTCTAAATTTACTTTGACTTTGTTTCATTGCAGACAGTTTGAAAACAAGATATTTTGTGTTTTGTCTGGCCAACTTCATTTTATTTGTAAATACACATCCATTCCTGCCATTCAGGCCTGCAACATATTCAAAAAAAAGTTTGGATGGGGGCAATTTAGGGTTTGATATGAGGTAAAATAATGAAATGATGATGTGATTTGAAACAGGTGATGTCAACAGGTGATTGTAATCATGATTCGGTACAAAACCAGCATCCAAGAAAGGCCAAGTCCTTTAGGAGCAAAGATGGGCCGACGATCACCAGTTTGCCAACAAATGCATGAGAAAATCATTGAAATGTTTAAAAACAATGTTCCTCCAAAAAAGATAGGAAGGGATTCGGATATTTCATCCTCTATGGTGCATAACATAACTAAAAGATTCAAGGAATTGGGAGGAATTTCAGTGCATAAAGAGCAAGGGCGCAAGGTTAAGCTGAATAACAGTGATCTCCGTTTCCTCAGACGGCACTTCATCAAGAACTGTCATTCATCTATAAGCCATATAACCACATGGGCTCAGGATTACTTTGGCAAACCTTTGTCAAGCACTACAATATGTAGTGACATCCACAAATGCCAGTTAAAACTTTACTGTGCCAAAAGGAAGCCTTATATTAACTGTGTCCAGCAGTGTCGTCGACTTCTCTGAGCATCTGAGATGGACCATCACACAGTGGAAACGTGCATTTTGGTCAGACAAATCAGTATTTCAGGTCTTTTTTGGAAGAAATGGACTCCATTTGCTCCAGACCAAAGAAGAAAAGGACCATCCAGACTATTACCAGCAACAAGTCCAAAAGCCAGGGTCTGTCACGGTATGGGATTGCGTCAGTGCCCTTGGCAAAGGTAACTTACACTTCTGCGATGGCGCCATTAATGCTGAAAAGCACATAGAGACTTTGGAGCAACATATGCTGCCTTCGAGACAACATCTTTTCCAGGGACGCCCATGCATATTTCAACAAGACAATGCAGAACCACATTCTGCACACATTACAAAAGCATGGCTGTGGAAGAAGAGGGTGCGGGTGCTGGACTGGCCTGTCCCCACTAGAGAATGTGTGGCACATTTTGTAAAGCAAACATGCCACAACAAAGACCCTGTACTGTTGCACACCTTAAGGCTTGTTTACAGGAAGAATGGGACAAAATTACACCTGAAACGCTTCATCACTGTCCCTAAAGGTCTGTTAAGTGTTGTGAAAAGGAATCACAACATAACAAAGTGGTAAATGCTTTACTGCCCTAACTTTTTTTGAAATTTGTTGCAAAGAATCGAAATTGAAATGGGGGTTTATTTTGAAAATCAAAAATCATGAGGTAAAACATCAAATAATGTGCTGTTGTATTGTTTGCAATGTAATACAGGACTGTAGATTATAGGGAGAAGTAGAAAAGGTGCTTTATTTGCTGCGAGACACCTTAGCATTCTTGTTTACGTGTGTGCATCTGTCTCACACTTTGTCCACCTGTGAAAGGAGGACTTACATTTTCAGCAGTCCTCAAAGAAAACCTTTATAAATCAGGTGGTTACATAAAAACTCATGATCTGTACGCATGCTGTGATTGTTCTGATTGATGTGTGGTTTTTCCTACAAGAATTGGTCCAAGTGTTTTTTTTTGCCATTGCTATCACAGAGGCATCCCATCTATCAGCCTCACTGACAGCTGCTGCTCGGCTCCCAGACAGCCCCTCTGAGCCTTGTCTCGCCTCTGCACCTCAGCAGCATCTCCTCGGTATCAGGGCTCCAGACGTCCAGGCTGCTCTAGATTCTTGTCTTTTTCTGGAATAACTAAGACCACAGGGCCTCATGTTGCACAGGAGGTGGTCTTAATCATATCCCACTCTGCGCTTGTCTCCCCGAAAATGGGCATCATGAGGAGTGGATATGGCTATTTCTGGATTTCCCATGTGGTTCTGTATTTAGAGTGAAGTGACAGTAGTAGCCATGCGGTTTGTTTTGGTTTTCCTCTTGGCATGGGTCAGAGGTCCATGGGAGCCTGAAAATGAAGACAAGTCTGTCAAATTTAGTAGACGGAGCTGGTTTCGCTTTCTTTCTATTTAGGAGGTGAGTTTATTTTACCTTTCAAAGCCCTCTGCTCTTCCTCACACACTCCTCTTTCTCCCGTGCCAAACTTTTGAAAAGGCGGTCTGACAGAGCCAACCAAAAACCTGCCGCACTCCGGATTTTTGCCACAGGTTGGACTGAACACAGAGGTGAAGCTGGGCACAGCTCCCGAGCATCTCAAACTCAAACACTCATGTGGAAGCGAGTCTCACCCACATTAATTTGCAGCTTGTTAGAGCTTCTTGCCTTTGATGAAGGGTGCATTTATCACGTGTGTTTGCAGGCAGATCAACAACCCCCTCTGTCAAGGCTGTTTTAATATTTTTGGATGCACATTCTGTCACCCCTCCCTGTCTATTTATGCATGGTGGGAAAATAATACATGGTGTTATTTGGGGTCTGCCATACTCATTAACCTTTTACTAGACTGCTAGTGTTATGAAAAGAAGCATGAATATGAACATGTAATATATGCGTTGATAGATGAGACTCTTATGGTTTTGGTCATTAACTAACTAAATCAATCAATAAATACATTTTAAAAATCCCAAATCACAGCAGAGTTTACAACTGAAAACCTTAAAGTACATGCTGTCTTCTTACCTTACCAAACAGTATGTTAAATCTATTAAAGTTTTAATTCCAAATTATTTGCAAGGGTCTAAAACCAAAAACAGTCTGTTTGTTGTACTGTAATTTAGGGAGGACCACAACAAAAAGATGGGTGGTGGTTTTTAAAGGGTTAAATCCGCATTCACTTCTTTCTGTATTTACATTTGTCAGGATTGTTCCACAACATTCATTCAGACTGAAAATCCAAATGATCTTAGCCGGAGTTTCCCATGAAATCAGACTGCTCCATGTCATCACTTGTTGCAAAAAAAAAAAAAAAAAAGAAGCCAATTCAGCTGTACATGTTATAAAAAAGCACTGCAGTAAATTACAGTATGTTTGGAAAACAAAGCAGCAATTAGAGGTGCTTTTTGGAACGTCACAAGGGAACAGTGTGTATATTTGCATGCGTGTGTGTGCCTAAGTGTGTTTGGTGTTCAAGAGCAGTGTACTGAACCCAGCTCAAACAAACAGCCTTCTTTGCCATCTTTAACACTCTCCTCCCATTTGCTTAGCGAGGGGGAGAAACGGAGCAGTTATTTAAAGCCGCTCAGAGGAATGCGAGCGCTAGGGACTGCACCCACACCGTGCAAGACCCTGTAGCTGCAGCGATTATCCAGGGTAAACAGAATAACACGGCCTCTGCCAGCGCTGCTGCCATGGCCCGAGACTGTGCAGCCTATAACATTACCTGCCACACGTTCCAGTGCTGAGTGCTGAGTCTCCCGCAGGGCAGGTATCTGACATAATCTCAGCAGAGCACTGTCAGCACTCCTCTACCTGCCTGCCCTCCTGTCCCCATAGCCGAGCCTTTTAGACAGTCATTATATGACATCATTCATATCTGTGCCAAGATGCTGTCTGATTCTCTGGCTCCCTTTCCACAAACATCTCTGCCAGCAGGGAGTGACAGGGCAATGCTGGATTTATGCCCACCAAAGAACTATAGAAACCACTCCGCATATTTCCATGACATTTGAAAATCACAGTGCAAGGCAGAGTTTGATTTAAATTTGGATAATTGCAGACCTTCTTACTGTCCTAATCTTCTTGATCTTAGTCCGTCCTGCTGACGGCTGCTTCAGTTTCTTAGGATTATTCCGCTTGTCGTCATCGTCCAGTTTCTGTAGGATTAGCAAACTGTTATTTTAGAATGACTGTGATAGTTAATGAACGCCTTTGGTGACAGTGGTCGACTCTGGAAAAGGGCAGCACTATTGTTTGGATAGCAGAGGCCGAGGTCGCTCAGAGTTTGTGGGGGTGGACGGTGCCTAGAGAAGTCTGCAGGGGGAGGAGGAATGCGTACGCAGGTTTGTGTTTTCAAAAGGCAGTGATTATGTCATTTACTCCCAATGTCTGGCTCAGCTGCAGGAGACTGACCCACTTCATACGTCGCACTTTTTCACTCCTTGTGGTATGTGGTCTCATAGTGCCAGTCGATGGTAGGCGTATTTGGGGATGCGGTTTCCTGCTTTGGAGCTCATGGTAAAGGGAAGCACGTCATATGATGAAAGCCATTCCCCTATTCTCTTTTAAACAGTTACTCAAGCGGCAACTGTGTTTACCGTTTTTGGGGCCCTGTGTTTAGTCACAGTTCTCTCAGGTCACGGAAAATGCTGTCAGATAGTACAAAAATACCACTCTGTTAAAGATTAAAAATAAGCATATTCTGTTAACTAACATGTTAGAGGAATACAAAAGAAGTGTAATGTAAAAGGATCACTTCAAGTGCCGAACCCACTGAGAATTAATACTTGAAACTGTTGATCTTTGCAGGTTTTAGCAAGTTGTAGCTCAATGTCTCAGCTTTCAAGGCTGGACACGTCTCACCGTTCTAATGTACCCTGTCCTCCCAAGAAAAATGACACAGGAGATGTTGTTAATATCAGTCGCCCAAAAACGTCACATAGTTACGTTTGAGTGACAGATGCCATCTAGTTGGTGTTGTAATTATGACCCAGATACCGTATGTCGACAAATTTCCTCACTCAGAGGAGGAGAAGTCGATGGAGGCGTTGACCCAACAGTGGACTTTGCCACAGGAGACAGTTGTTTGTTTCCCGTTTTTCTAACCACAAGTGTCACATTCCCAAGAGTGGAGACGGTTTTTCGAAAAATGTATGATTGTCCCCTAGCCTTAACCCTGTGGTTATTATTGTAGCCATGATGATGAAGTTCGCCTCACTTTAAGGAAGTATTGCCTTTAACCCATATGACATCTTTCTCTTATCTTAACAAGTGATTATTTTAACCCAAAACATGATCTTTCCCTAAAGATTTTTTCTTTCATTTTGTGCTTAAACCTAACCAGACCTTAACCATAGCGTTTTCACATCATGAAACATAATTATTTTTTAACAGTGTTTTGCGAAGATTTTAGAAAGCAAAGACCAATGATGTCATCCTGTCGATTACTGCCAATAGGGGCGCCAGGTTAGAAAACGCTCCAGTGTGTCGTTCTGGAATGTACACGGTCAAACGACCTATTTTGTAGCCAAATCCAACAAACAAGCTCAGAAACATCAAGTTTATCTTAATTTTCCACCAAAAATAGGTGTGGTGTTCTGGTATGGTGTAGACCATACCGGTTCTGGTATGGTCTATGGTGTAGACCATACCAGAACTGGCAGAGAGTGTCATCAGAAGATTAATACTACTCTCATATCTATCTGTTATATATAAGACTACAGCCAACAGCTTGTTAGCTTAGCTTAGCTTAGTGTGAAGACTGAAAACAGGGGAAAACAGCTAGCCTGACTCCGTCCAAAATTAACAAAATCCAACTTTCACCACCTCTAAAGCTCACTAATTAACATATTATATCTTGTTTGTTTAATCCGTACAGCAGTTTTATGTGCCAGGCTGTTTTTTTCCAGTGGGAAGGCCATGTTACGCTGTGTCTGTTATGTACATGTACACAGGTTAGTTATAACCTAGATAAAAACTTTAGATAAAAATTCAGAAGGCCCTTTAAGTATTGGTATGTGTTCAATGTCCAATCCTGAATTGTGCTTTTAGTATATCCTTATCTGTGCTTTAAGAACTTAAGTAGGCATGCACAGTATGTTGGTCTAGTTTCTTTGTATTGGGCAGTAATTGCTTAGATATACAGTATGTTATCTGTATCAGATAATGATGTTTGGGAGTAAATATGTTTGAACATATACTAAAATATGATTATTTCTACATTTAATTTGAAGTCATTTGTTCATTGATACTGTGAGTGTGAGTTGTATAGTGTTAAGCAATAAGACAGTCCACATCTGCAATGTATCAGCAAAAAGAAAACTCCACCAGTGGAAACACGACTGACGGAGGTAACACAATGTGTATTTCTGTATCTGTGTTAGTCGTCATGACCATGGGAATGATCGCACATTGACCAAAAAGCGACCAGCATCCATTTTTAAACTTCTGAGTGGGTTGATTCAGACTGGGTCGTGAGTCGTGACTGAATCATAGAGAAAGTGACTCAGTTGGCATCATCAATGAGTTCGGTGTCTGATTCTTGCAGACTGGGTAAACTCCAACCAATGTTAGGGTTGGAGATGATGTCTGCAGTAGCTTCCAGTTCATTGAACTGGGGAGCTTTTGAACTGTGGTTTGTTGGGCCGTAATTTGTTGTTTTTGTGCTGGGAGGGTGCGGCTGCGGCTGAAAGCACGCTGTGGAGGGAGGGGGCTGACGATGCGTCATCTCCAGACAGACAGCAGTGAGTGGGTGGGTGGTCACAGGGCACTCGGAGGGCAGACTTTCCTTTCTTTGTCTTTCTTTCTTTCTTTCTTTCTTTCCACGTGTCTGTGTAAAGGCATTTTCTGTTCAGTTTGCAAAAAAAGTACAGACTAGTACAATTGTTCCACCAGTTATTACCTGTAATTTAGTGAAAATATGAAAAATGTACATCTGTGTCCCCATGGACATACATGGTTTCTTTCTTGAGTATGTCCTGTTAGTTACACTCAGCGTGCTTACTTAGCAGTTGAGGAATGTACAGTATGTTTTTCCTTAAAAGCATCTTGTAATCACAAAAAATCACACTACTTTTTATTCTCTGGAGTTTACATCTCTCCTCTTTCCCAGATACATGATATTTCCAATGATATTTTAACCCCCTGCCCCCACCCTCTATCGTCTCATGCTGTGCAGAGATCTGTCTTTCTCTTCTGTGGAGTGAATCATGACATTATGAAGAACGAGCTCTCACTCATATGTCACATCAAGCACTGTGACGAGAAGAGCTTGAAGACAAAGACTTTTTTTCCCATCGCTCCGTCTCTTTTCTTTCTTTAGTTCAGTTCGCTCCTCTGGTTGGAGTGAGCGCTGCATGGGAAAATTATATGTTTTCTGACTGTCTTGGCACATACAGTACCTGCAAGCTGACTTTCAATATTAAATTAGGTCTCAAAACCATGACAGCAAAGGATAAAGTCAACTTTGACTGTTTTCTTAGCTTAACTGAAGCTATATATGGCATGGTTATATATGTAATGGGAGTACAGTACAGTTTACATTCAATTAAGTTATTGAATCAAGACTTTGTGCAGATCTAGATGCAAGATTAGTCATCTTTAAATGGGATTTTGGATTGTTCTTAACTGCTTCCATTTTCTTTGACAAGGCCATGTGGAAAATAAGGTTCATAAAAGCATAACTGCTTTATATTCACAAGTCCCGCCCCCTCACCATTCAGCCAGCCAGCCTCATGCCTCACATTCATTCAGACCACCAAATAACTCTTAGGTGCGTTTGATTTTTAATAACACACCACCTCTAGTCTTAGGAATGTGTTAGATCCATAAAGACAAAGGCGTGGTACAAACAGAGGGCGGCTGCCTCTGAGACACAAAGCTAACTGGCGAGGAGAGTCGAATGACTGATTGCGGATCATAAATTCTGCTAATGAACTCCAAGGTGATGATTTAAAGGGAAAGTCCGCTGGAAAATGAAATCCTTGTTATGATCTCAACTTTAAAGCTTGGTGCTCTTTTCAGTATGTAACGTGGTGCAGTCGCCAAACCACAGCATTTCTCCAGGAGAGACGTACACCCTCCAGTTAATAGCGCATACACGCACACACGGACGAACACACCCATTCGCATACAAGATCTGCAGAAAGCATTAGCCCTTGCATCGCCAGAATGACTCGAATTTAACTAAAGGAGGTAGATTTGAAGGAGAAGAGTCACTGTTATGTTATAACATACAAATACATCCTGCAGCTCTGAAGACAAACAGACACAAGACAGCTAATTTAAACAGAATCCAGTAATTGGTATAATATAAGCGTGAAGTGCAGTTGTAATAGCACCTGTTGTTTAGAGCTCTAATCTGGTGTTGTGTGGAGGTGTGATGAACCATCACTGCAGCTAAAAATGCCCTTTTTTGTCTCAATTATGATCAAAATTTAAGTTCACGTTGGAGAAATTGTACTATTTTTCTATTTACACATTGTCAGACTAACTCAAAACTGAGCCTAGTTAATTGAATTATTGGATGTCTTTGCAGTGGCTCGCCAGAAAAGTAAGGAAATACGCCAACCCCAACATGATGGTTAGTTTCCTTAACAAATGGGCTGTTCAACATCATATCAGCTATGGAATTCAGCAGTTTGACCTGCTGTGGCTTTTATAAACAAAATATACACACAAGGCACCTTTCCAACATCAAATTCCCCCCCAAACTGAACCCCATCCCTCATTTCAGTATCTATTTTTTTCATCAAGAGACAACATTTCAAACATAATTCAGTGACTGCATAAACACTCTTCTTTTTTGTGTGACTTCCTGTTTGCAAGCCAGCGAGGTTATCGTGCACCATAGTAAACAGCACTGTGATGATAAGCAGTGAAACAGCACTTCCACTTTCACTGTTCACATCACTCCAGTCTGGGCTGCCTTTGAGTAACAAAGCTACATTTAAAATCAGCATAATTTGATTCTTGACAGCACAGCACAGTACAAGTTGTACTTTATGCCAAAACATCCTCCCACAAGATAGTAATAACGCTGTCAATACCAGTTGCAGATGTGTATTTTACTTTCTGTTGCACGACACCAAATTGGGCTCCTTTCACAACATCAAATGGTTTCATTCACATGACCCCCACCCCTTTCCCCACCCAAAAAATATTACTCAAAATCTGGAATATGATTCCCCCACCTCCCTGTGTGTCATTGGTGTGTCATTGACCCTGACTGTGCTACCCGGGCTCATTCAGACACCTTCCCAGGCAGACAGGGTCTCAGCCCAGACATTCCCTGACTCGTCTCTGAAGTCTCTGTGGGTTTAGATTGTGTAATCCTGTTTGGAAAGACGTTCTTTTCCTGTGTTTTTGTGTCTGCAATCCTAATTTTCAACCCCCGCATCTTTCCCAGTTTCCTCTCAGTCTAAATCCAGTACTGAGACAAAATCTGAACCATGGAAATTGAAGCTCTTGTGTTAGAGGAAGTCTGACAGAGTAGAGCTGGCTGTCTTCAGTCAGTGCTGCTCACCTACTACTTCCTGCATTGCCTGAGCTTACCAGCTTGATTCTGCGTGTTGCTGCCTGCACCCAGTTATAGTGGTTTAAGACCTCCGTCACATAGAGTTAGGACGTGCAAGGCTGCTTCTGAAGTATCTATCTTGTTTCAGATTGAACATTTTTACCCAAATAGTTGGCTGTTTCATTGAGGTCCTTTAATTTTTCTGCCTGACTTTCACTATGTGAGGATGTCCATGCTGTGTTTAAAGTGATCTAGTCCCATAATTACGCCACAGCCCAGACTCCCTGGCAGTCCACACCTAATTACTTCCATGTGTGTACACTTGGCTCAGCAGCACAAAGAGGCCTCCTCTCCTCTCCTCTCCTCTCCTCTCCTCTCCTCTCCTCTCCTCTCCTCTCCTCTCCTCTCCTCTCCTCTCCTCTCCTTTCTTCTCCTCTCCTTTCCTCTCCCCTCCTCTCCTCTCCCCTCCTCTCCTCTCCTGTCCTCTCCTTTCTTCTCCTCTCCTCTCCTTTCCTCTTCTCTCCTCTCCTCTCCTCTCCTCTCTTCCTGGATTTTACGTTCAGGTTAGGTTTTTGTGGGTCTAAAAGGATTTCAGGCTTTGTTGCACCTCAACTGGTCAATGCCACATTTTTGGCTGCTCCAAATGGCAACAAAAAGTAACCATTTGAACTTTTATAGTCACAGATGACCGTTAGCGGTACAGAGCATGCTTGTGTTTACCGACAAGGCTGGTCTGTGACGCATTATATTCAAGAATAATAAATGCATCAGTATGAAAAAGAAAAATTTTCAGCTATTTCTTTCCAAAACACATCTTTTGTTTAGAGAACACTTACGTATTTTGTTGTTAAATTGCCAATAGTTATTTCCTGGTGGTAAAAAATACCTGCCATTACTATAAAAAGTGTTTTTATGATACGTTTGGACTAAACCTCAAGACTGCTTTCAACATTATAACAACTGGGGGATGACACAGAGTTTATGTTGGAGAGATGATGGACTTAAAGAGACACACCAATGTTTTTCCAGCCAAAGGCCTTGGGTAGGAGTAAGATGAACACACTGAAAGGCAGCAATACAATGTTGGGAGTAAAAGGCGTAAGTGTAAGTGTTTGACAAGAACGTTATGATTAGATTGGAAGCTGCCACAAAGAAGGAGAGAAACAAAGTGAAGAGTGAAACCATGGTGAAAGAGATCATTGTATTAACTGGATTAAAATTGACTGTAACTAGAGTAAAAAAAGGAAGGATATTGAATAAACTGATAGTAATAATGCAATTTGGAAAACAACAGAGCTGAGTATTAAATTGATATGTGACCATAGCACACAGTTTAAAAAATTGATCAAATTACTTGTTTTGTCTGACTGGCAGTCCAAAACCCAAAGATATTCAATTTACTGTCATAGAACAAGAAAACCTTCACATATTCACATATTGTAAGAGGCCAGAACTAGTGCAATTTTTGGCATTTTTGCATAAAAAAGAAATTGAACAATTAATTAATCAAAATCAAAATTGTCTCAGATTAATTTTCCCCCAATCAATTAATCGACTAATCTTTTCAGCTTTAATCAGATATTCACTGATATAATTTATGCTTTATTTTGTGTAAGCAAAGTTCTTGTGTGGTTTTAAAATGTTGATTTCTGGATTTCAGCGCCAAATATACTGGGCAAAGTTACATATCATACAATACATATAAAGTATTATAAGTATAATTATACTGAATGATACCCAGGCCAAAAAATATTAGACATGTGGCCTGGCTGAACTTGTATCTATTACTTCATCAGCTGTCAACGTAGTCATACTGGTAGTATTCGTTGTTCGGTTTCTCTCAAATCTCTCTCTGGATTCATTATCTGCTTGCAGTCTTCAACACAGCCCTGCTCATTCTCTCTCTCTTTTCCTCTGATTGTCCTATTGTGGGAATTTCAAAAACAACTGGACTTAAAATAAACACAATGGGAGACTCAATGAAACTCCAGTGAATACCATGAACCCCGCTGCAGCCAGCAGGTTTCCCACAGATTTCAAGATCTTTCCCATGTGTCAGAATAAAGCTGTTAAACAGATCAATGACTTTACCTGCTTCCCTGCTCATACACTGCAGCTGACTGGCTGGAGCCAACTGTTAGTCCGTCAAGCTGATGTGATTTTTATGGTGGTAGCGTTCAAAATGAATTTTTTACGTGGCCCTGCTCATGCGCCAAGCTTTTTTTTTGTTTTGAATCTTATCTTATTTCAGTTTTGGTTGGATAGTTTACATGATTTGAATAAATATAATAAATCTCTTTATATTTTCATGTAAAATAGGAACTATATCACACTGTACAGCTTGTTTGTAGTGTTTAGGATAGTTTAGATTAGGCGGAGTGATACAGTGAAGTGATGTATCAGGTTTGTAGTCAGTATTCTGTGGTCCGCCTGTTGTCCCCACGCTGTTACTCACCCACGACCCGAAATAGATTTAATCAAGTAATAGTTAACATACACCAGCATTACACTGTCATCATATAAACCTCAGTCTGTCTCTGAAGTAAACTGATCCACAATCAGCAATTCCAGTCTCACCAAACTTATGAATAAACCTCCCCAAATTTATTATTGCATGCATGTTTTGCTTTTCCTGATGTGATTCATAGCTATGAACTGTTGACCTGTCGGAGTCTCTGCCCGTCTCCCGGTATGACAACTCTCCTCCTGTCTGTTCCCGCAGTTGTGTGTCCCCTGACGTGTATGAATGGAGGAGTATGCAGCTCAAGGAAGCACTGCCTGTGCCCACCCGGCTTCACTGGTCGACTCTGCCAGTTTCCACTCCAGCAGACGCAGCAAGCTCAGGCAGCGCGAGGCAACAAGCAGCCCGTCTACCCCGTATCTTTGAAGCCAGACGGCCTGAAACTAACGGAACAGTCAGGGCATACCCAGCTGACGCAAACGCACTCAGTTTTCACCCTACCTTTGACACAAGTAGGGCACCACTCATCAGAAGGTATCTATCATTCGCCACGCCAGAACTTCAGCATGTCTCACTTGGTTTTGAGTGATGGGGAGAATATATTTTATGATGCATTTCATTCCCCCGACGTCAACCATTTCCTCTGTTTTCAGTGCAGATTAATGTACGTGTTCACCACACGCCAGACACCTCTGTCGTCATTCAACCTATCGACCAATCAGATGTCAAGCCTCCTCACAAGATGGGGACGCGCCCGACCCCCGCGAGACACAAACCGAAGGGGCGCTGCTTCCAGGAGACCACACCCAAACAAGCTGTGAGTTTTATTATATGATGCAATGATGGACGCTGAGCCTGAAAATTCCTCTGATATCATTTCTCTGTGTCACTGTTGTAGTGCAACAGCACCCCGCTTCCTGTTCTGACCAATCAGGAGGATTGCTGTGGCAGTGTGGGGAATTCGTGGGGGCAAAACAAATGTTATCAGTGCCCCAAACTGCCAAGTGAGTTACTGCGCACTTCAAGAAATCTCTTCTGCTTTAAAATTTTGTCTTACTACATTTTCAAGCAGCTCTAATTCACTTTTTTTTAGAAGCATCATTTGTTTACTCTTTTCTAGTGTTTATATTCAAATGTGAAAGTGCAACAAATTGTTTTCTTAAAGTAATCCATGGTAGATTATTATCCAATCTGCATCTTGTGTGTTCCTGGGAATAAATTATTGTTTATTGAGCCAAAAATGTCAAGCATTCCCAGCAATTTATACCTTCCACCTTATGAAATCAAGGCCCTGGATTGAACCCATCACTTCATACCTCTATAAAAACGTGAGTGTATAAATGAAAGTTAGTGGTAAGGTCGGTTAGGGAGTGTGTGAAAAGTTGGGAAGGAGAAAACGGAAGAAATTAGGGGAATTACACACAGACAGTGAGACAGAAGAGGAGAATGTGGAAAATAACCCTCTACTTAAGCGTGTTCCTATGGGCCTGCCCAGTGCAGGACTGTCATCACATTGCTGAAGATTGAATTTCAAGAAAATCTTGGCTACTCACGTTTTTCCACTCTGCTATTATTCCAGCTCTCAGTTCTGAGTCAGACAATGCAGTCTTTGACAAAACCTGATACTGTACGTCTGGTTAGTCTTTAGATAACTGGACTCTTGCCCGGAGCGCTGTCTGTTTTGTTACTTTCATATCCATTTATAACCCTCTCCCTTTTTTAAAAAAATATAAATGGCAAAAGTAAGTGAACGTGATCTTGCCCTTCTTTTAATTGTGCTTTCAAAATGTTTATTTTAATGCAGTCTTCCAAGAGCTCTCAAATAAAACTACATCAAAAGTCGAACATTCTTCTGTTTTGGAGGTTCAAGGCTCATTTAGGATAAGAATAAGAACAAGAGTAATGCATTGTTATGAGTTAAAACCTCATGAAAGAGTTGTTCAATACAGTCTTTAACAAGCTACACTTCATCAAAGGTCTCATAAAAAATGTCATTAGAAAAGGAAAAGAAAAGCAGAGAAAGAAGAAAAGAAAATCTTGAAGTAGTTTGTCCAGTTTATGCATAAAATCTGGCCAAAATGTTTGCTGGTTCCAACAGCAGCTGACAGCGTCATCGTCCAAAATACAGCACTGACTCTATAACGTGACTGCATGGAGTGAAGCTTAACATGTTATTTTAAATTTAGACTAATACTGATGCACATTTTAAAGACATAGTTTGAGTTTTTGGCTTATATGCTTATTTGCTTTCTTGCCAAAAACCACAACTTGTTGTTTTACAATGTGTTAATTAGTTAATTAGTAGGTGTGTTTTCTAACTTTTGACAGAGTCAGGCTAACTGACTGTTTCCCCCTACTACCAGTCTTCAATGCTAAACTAAGCTAATCCATGCATTAGTGCTTTTCTCATCTAGCTTTTGTCAAGAAAAGCGAATAAGTGTTTTTCCAAAAATGTCAAAATATTCCTCTACTTTACAACAAGGTCATTTTCCAGCAATAAAAGAACCTCTACGGGCCTCAGTAGGCACATGTCTAAAGGATAAAGTATTTATGCCTGTTCTGAATGGTGACGCTGAAAGTTGAGGACAAAAGTTTGCATCATAGCCTCATTCTGGCTGCATCCCACAGCTTCCATGATCCCTCTCCAAGAATTCTGTCTTTATTTTGTGCACAATAAATAGGAATTCCAATAAACAGCGCACACTTTTGTCTTTCTGTCCTTTGGGGCATTCATAGTGTTGCACTCATTGTAGATGTGAAAATTGAAGGAAGTAGTTGTATGAAGAATGAAAAAAAACAACTTGGGAGAGAATCAAAATTAAACTCTGCTTACTTTTGCACTCATGCACACTTAGACAATGGCTGCATAAAATTAGCATGAGATTGTCTGTTTCGTAAAGTTACAAAAATTGTAATTTTTCCCTGTATCCACTGTTGGAGAGGGGATTTCACTTGCTGTTGCTTGTTTAAAGCATACTGAGGCCTTACCTCTGGCAGCGCTATCAGTGCTATCAATCCATTTTCTGTACCCATACAGAATCATACATATTGTGCATAAACAGCGCATTATTATTAGCTATCACCAGTGCAATGGATTCATGAAACACATATTAGTGCTCAAAGATAATGGATGAACATCTAAAGATTCTTGACAGTTTTTAATCTTAATCGTTTCCAGAAATGTCCTGAAAAAGGTGGTGTTGGGGATTCTCCACTTTTTAGAGACTAAATCCTACAGTTTTACATCAGTTTTCATCATCTGCCTGCGGCCCTTCTCACTCCGCTCCTTACGCTCACATTTTTCTCACCTTTCCCTCTGTGCACTGCCGTGTCCTCTCCTTCCTCAGATGCATCAGTCAAGCAGACCATTGTGGAGGACTATGGCTCCACCTGTCCACAGGGCTATAAAAGATTCAACAGCACTCACTGTCAAGGTAACGCAGGCCAGGCGTAGCTGATAGCCTGGAGAAGTCATTGCTCACAGCTCAGTTTCAGGGTCATTTCTGTCAGTTTTTATGTGCTTACTAAAACTACAGTTCCCATGTGATGAAGCATATCACTTGCGTGTGAATACATAATATCTCTTACAGTGTATCAACAACATAACATTTTTCATTTTTATACCATGCTTCCTGACCTTGAAGATATCAATGAGTGCTCCATGCAGGGTGTCTGTCAGAACGGAGACTGTCTGAACACACTGGGCAGCTTCAAATGTTCATGCAAGCCCGGTTTGGTGCTGGAAAGGAATCGATGTGTCGGTGAGTAAGAGATCACTGAAAACCCACTTGAATGACATGAAATTTCCATAATGTGATTCTCACCATTTGAAAAATCTTGCTGCCCTCATCTGTCTCAGCGAGATCCCAAATAAAACCCTGTTGTCTCCTCTGTCAGAGTCTCCAGCTGAGCAGGCTCAGTGCTTCCTGATGGTGTCTGAGGCCAGGGGCTGTGAGCACGCGCTGCCCACCCCCCTCACTCAGGAGGTGTGCTGCTGCACGGTGGGCAAAGCCTGGGGCCGTAACTGTGAAAAATGTCCTCAGGTGGGCACAGGTGAGTGGACGGAGGCAGAGAGGAGTTAGTTGCTGAGAAAATGACCTAATAACAAGTTGTTCATGATATGATATGTTACAAGATGTTGTCATGTTGACATCTGTCTGCATGTGAACACATTTTATGAACACAGGTACTCAAGAACTTATGATCTAAGCCTCATAATTTCACCGCAGGTTTACCCTGTAGAGTAAATGACCAGACTTAACTGCATATATTTATATTTTAAGGTTTATTTCCCGCCCTATCTGCTTTAACATGTAAAGTTATGTAGATTAACACACTGATCATCTTAATTAATTTTGGTCAGAATACTCTTTAAGTTTCATATATTATGGTGATTATTCGAGGTCATTATGCAGCTCAAGTGCATATATTGCGCATGAGAAGAGTTGCTCACTCCTCTTGTCTGATAACGCTGTGTTAAGCTTGGAAACTGGAAATATAAAGATATATGATTTTGTAGTAGATTCAGTTAATGTTCAGGTTGATGGTTTCATAGCAGTACAGTTTGTATTATATTTTAACCTTTGAAAAATAAAGATATTGAGTATTGCTATAATTAGCAATGTTCGTGTGCATCTCATTGTTAGTCATTACGAGGTTTTTATAGTGAATGTGCTCAAAATGTGAAATAAAGTAACAATAGGATGCTCTCCTCTTTCTTCATGTGGTGCTCAGCTGCCTTCAGTAAGATCTGTCCTGCTGGGAAAGGCTACATTCTCCAAAATATAAGAGAGACCTTGTCCTTCCCTTCATATGTCTTCCCCCGCAAGCTTGACAAAGACGGTGAGTCCCCAAATACTGTTCACACCACTATCTAACATTTTTACTTGTTAGTCCTCACATGGATAATGTTAATTCACACTTTTAATACCTGTCTATCTGTTCTGCTTTCAGAAATAAAGTGGCCGGTAAGACATTATTTCTGTTATTATACTTTGATAATAGTGATATTTTTAGCTGTTGGAAGTGCTGACAGTCTCTTTCAACCAGGAGAGGCCACCAGAGACAACAACCGCTGCGCAGCAGTCTCCCACCAGCACCCACAGTCCTCGTGTGCCTGGTAAACTCACCTCCAACCTCATCAGTCAGATTCATACTCCATTACTCCGGTGATGGAACATGTTGGAACACAAGTTAAAATGTATTAGCTACTGGTACTGTATATTGTGTACCTTAGCTGTCATAAAGCGGGGAAAGTTTCATTCTTGCTGCTCACTGCAACAATGACTGACAGACCAGCTTACTCAAAAATATCAGAGCTAATGTTCAACATGTCATGATCCCTCTTTTAGTTTGTCCGCTTAATTTCTCCTCTGTTGGATCCACAGTTGTTAAACCCACCCCTCCACCAATCATCAGAATGACCGACAATGCCCGCCTCGAAACACAGACAAAAGTGCTGCGTGAGTTCCTTGCAAACCTCAAACTGACTATAAAACATCTATTCTAGAGTTACTCCTTCAAAGGCTGGTTCATGCTTCATACACCTCAAAGCTGAAAAATCCAGCTCTCCACATTCCCCAGTAAGAGAAGATGTTGTGGTGAGCTTTGGGTCCATCACTCACAAATGACATGTTGACTTTCTCCATGTAATAAACTTAATTTATGACAGAATGCATAAGACTTCTTTGAGCTTATTGAGACGCATGCTTCTTTAATGTTCAACTGATGCTTTTGGATACTTTGCATGTTGCGTGCATTCAACCATTGAGCATGAACCAGCCTTCAGGTGATGTTCACATTCTTTGTGTTTTATGGGAATAAAGTGTTGCTGTAACTGCAATTTGTGCAGAGTGATACACGCTGTATTTCCATAAAAAGAAAAAACATTCCCTCAGAGAAATCAATGATAAGCACTGAACAGAATTACACTACTACAATCTTTTCTGCTTTTACTGCTTTCTTATTCTGATTCTGGTCCCCCGTTTTTTGTTTATGATTTTGAACTTACAAAGAGTTACAAAATCCTCCTTAAGAAATTCAGTACAGTTACTGACTGTACACCTGACACCTGTCATTGGCTTTGATGTGAAAAAGTCTGAGGGAGTTTAAAAACTAGAATAATGTGAACATGGCCAAAGCCCAAGGATTTGAGGTACAGCATGAATGTTATCAGCTATATATATACATATATGAAAGAATAATAATGATATACACACACATACATCTATGTATCTATATATATATATGCATGTATATATAAGATGCTGAATGTTGTGTGTTCCCTCCCTGAAGCAGAGACAGATGAATGTAGGCTAAACAGGAACATTTGTGGTCACGGAGAGTGTGTGAACAGCCTGAACGGTCACATCTGTCACTGTCACCCTGGCTACCATCTCAACCCGCAGAGGAACATCTGTGAGGGTAAGAGACAATGGTAGAGACGGTGCAGGAATGGGACAATTTCTCAAGTTTTTTATGCATGCATGTCCCCTGGCAAAAAACACAAGACACTCTGGTTCTTGGAGATTATGTTTTATTTGTTTATAATTTCTATGTTTCAAGCTAACTTTCCCCCTCACAGACATAGAATTGGTAGAAAGGATAAAGACTTTATGAGTAGTCGTAGCATCACATGGCTTAAAAGAGGCTACTAGTTAGAGCTCAAATGATGGCCCCCAAAATGGTAACTGTCCATAATTTTTAAACACTACCTCTCATCCTGTCCGCTAGTTAATGTTAATGTATGGGTGCTGCCTTAAGATCGACATTAAAAATAGTAACGTTGGCTTGGATCTAATTATTCTCTCATTATTGTGTTGGTTGCATTCTGAATCAAAAATAGAAGAATGACAAGAATAATAGATGAAAAAAATTATCAATTCATCTAATCTTAGTCCCAGAACACAGCTGGCTGTTTCTCATTTTTATATGATCTTGACCTGGTTCAAATTTTTTAAACTGTCACTAGAAGGATAATTGCAATTTTAATTGGTGATAATTGATAATTACAATTAGTATTTTGGTTTTTACAATGACTTAAATGTGATTGTGTGCAATATTAAAGCTTTGATTATGCTTTTAAAGCAAGTGTTTCCTATTTTTTAATTCATGTTTAGCTCTGAAAAGATACACATTTTATTTAAAGAGCATTTTATTTGGAAGATTTGGGTTCATTAAGTAAAATGTGAAAGTAGATACATAATAAAAGGTGCTGTTGCTCAAATGATAATTGTCATGAGTCATTGCAATTAGCTAATAAGTTTCTCTAACCCCCTTAATTTGAGTGGTTAAAAATGTTGAAAAGTCATGTCGGCATCCAAAAAATAACAGTTAATAACATTTTTAATTGTTTTTAAGGTTCATAGTTTTCTTGAAGTCACGCACAAATATTCTGCTTTCTTACAGCAATTGAAATGTTTTTTGTAGTTTTATAGTTTCTGTCATAGATGTGAATGGGTCTGTTCTTACAGTAAGTAATAGTTGATCTAATACGTGACACATATGATTGTCAATAAAGACATCATCTAAGTGTAGGTGATGAAAACCACTCCCTGGAATCATAGTACTGTGCCCTCTGAGCTCTCTGTTGTCTGTAATATTTAACTCTGTTTTCAACATACATAGTTGTTGTACTTTTCCTTCTCTTCACTCTTGTTGTCCAGACGATAATGAGTGTGAGTCAGAACCTTGCGGCCATGGCAGAGGCTATTGCGTTAACGTAGAAGGAAGCTACAAATGCCATTGTCGCTCAGGTTATAAACACATGGTGCAGCATGGTAGACTCAAGTGTGTAGGTAAGTTAAACCGAGGTATTCCCACGTTAAAGTGTTTTATTCTGTAAGGAATCAGATTCTGCATCAGCTCTTAACCTCTCTGTTCTGCAGACTTGAATGAGTGTGCTAAGCAAGACATCTGTGGTTCTGGAGGCCAGTGTGTGAACTTGCCCGGTTCCTATAAATGTGAATGTCACAGCGGCTTTAGGAGCAAGTCACACCGTCATCCAGCCTGTGAAGGTACAAAGAGACTGATTATTATAACATGGATATTATTGAACAGGCTTTCCTCTGACAAAACACTTATTATATGTGTGTGTCACTATGATATGCTTTCGCCCGTGCTCTGCATGTGAATCCAAATCTAAATATTATGAGCATATAAAACTTCCTCTCACTTATTCCAGACATAAACGAGTGTTTGAATCCCGACACTTGCCCCAATGAGCAGTGTGAGAACCTACCAGGCTCCTATGAGTGTGTTCCTTGCTTGCCTGGTCACGAGGCCCGTGCTGGCATCTGCTATGGTGAGTGAAATTCTGCTGTACAGCAAAAGTCATCACTTGTTAATTCATTGATAAATCACTGATACATTTTTCTTTCTGTCAATGTGTTCTGATGGGCTGCTGCCCACTGGAGGGCGTTATTATCATGCTAAAAAGTCAGAAAAAGATGCTCCTGAGAGCAAATTTCCATTCAATTGAGGGTATTTGCAGTCATGTGGTTCCCACAGTGAGCAGTGATTCACCTACATTCACTTAGCATCAAAAGATTACAGAAAATGTAAATATATTGATTAGTAAAATTCAAGATGATTGGGTATAACTTCTTAAAAAGTAGTAGTAGTAGACCTTTGCTTTGCTTCTTTCCCGTAGAAGGAAAGCAAAGGCAAACATGTTATGTCAAGATAAATATTACACGCTACATGTTTACTACTTTTGAATAATTTGTACTCTACTTTTTCAATGGGTAAAGATATTTGGAAATATTGTAGTTTTAAAGTCATAAGTCAGGTACTAAAGCAGTTTTTAGTCAACAGTATCTTGACAACACATCACAGTTACAGTATGATAATATGTAGACATCGCTGGTGGAAAGAAGACACAGACTGTAACGTAGTGGTACTGCAATAATGTAACATATGTTAGTATTGGGATTAGCCAAATTTCGGTATTGTGCGTCTGTACTATAATGATAATAAAAAGGCCCTGTTAAAATCAACCTTTCAAAACAATTGTGCAGTTTTCTTACCTAAGAATTTCAAAATATGGGGCTATATATGTACAAGGCATTGTTATATGCAGCTGTTATCCACAATCCCCTCATTATGGGGAACTATGATCAAAAAGTCTCAGGATAATTTGGGTGTTTGTCGTCCTTGCATTAGAAATTATAAATTGTTGGTGAAATGTAAAATCAACTCTGATATGTATCATTTCTTCATGTCCTTTGAGAATATAACTTCTCATCTGTATCATTTTCAAACATATTGGAAAAATATCTTTGATACTCCTCTCCCTTGGTTAGAGTTTTTAAGTTTATTTACTGGTCATCTTGCTCTACCTATTTATTCATTTACAGTTAGAAAAATTCTGTAAGATATTACCTGCTTAAGATATGAAGAATAACCGAAGACAACATTTGTAGATTTTGTGGTGATGAGGAAGAGGATATTTATCATGGTATTGTCCAGTTGTTGCATCCTTTTGGCAGCAGGTAGCAAATTGCTTATCTCAACAAGCAATCATTTTACCTTTATCCCCTCTCAGTATTATTTGGGGTTGTCAAGATGATCAAAATATGTTATTGAGCACTGTTGTGTTGCTTGGCAAAGTTTACGTATTTGATACTCCAAGAAAGCTTGTTCTGAGCACCCTCCCCATTATTTCTCAAACATTGAGATGGAAGATAATTATGAAAGGTAGAGCAAAAAGCTCAGGCATAAATAAATTTGAGATCCTGACAATACCAAAAACTACTGAGTTATGATAATTCTATGATATCATAACTTAATATTATCTGGCTTTTTCATTTAGCTCCTGCTATAGAATGAAGTATTTAACTTGAATTGCTGTATTGCTGTAAGTTATTTGTGTTTGTATTACAATTACATATAGTACTTGACACATACAGGTGTACATGTACAGGTATATATATATGGTATGTCTGTTGTAATTTGTATAGTTATGTTTGTGTTGGTAATGTGAGTTATATATGTTATTTGTTTTGTGTAAACACTGTACATGTATTTTATGTTTGTGTAAAATTTAAAAAGAACAATTGTGCAGTTGAACATCAGTTTTCAGCAAGAGTGTATGTGATTGCATCATTGTAATTTAACTTACCTCTTTTCTGTCTCTGTGTTTCACCAGACATTAATGAGTGTCAGAAGCCCGGCATCTGTCCTAATGGGCGCTGTGAGAACCTCCCTGGTACTTACCGCTGCCTGTGCAATGAGGGCTTCCTCCCATCTGCAGACAGCAAAGGCTGCAGTGGTTAGTAACACAGATTTCACCTTTACATTAAGTTATTTTTTATTTTTTATTTTTTATAATGCAGTAGAGTCATTTAATAGCCATATGTATGAGGAACTTGTTATCATTAAAGGGCGGGTGGTTTGCAGATTCACACAGATTGCATGTTTTTCCTTCTCCCAAACAGACATTGATGAGTGTGAAGATGTCAGGCTCTGTGCCTACGGCCACTGCATCAATACAGAAGGCTCCTTCAAGTGTCAGTGCTACCCGGGATACCAGCGCACACAGGAAGGCAGCCACTGTGAAGGCATGAATTATTCAACATTACAAAAACCATGTATTTTAATTGTGTTAAATGTTCATAGGGAATCAATATGAAATTACTTATCACCTGAAAGTCATCAGACTCCTTTGGAACATTGTAGTCTGGGAAAGCTAATCAAATAAAGTGTGACTGAGTTCAGTTTGGTGTTGACCATTTCAGGAATAGATTTCTAAAATTATGCACCTTTTCTTGCTCAGCCACATGATTCACATTTCATCAATGTTTTTATTTCCTTCCCCTCAGATATCAATGAGTGTGAGAGACCATTAAACTGTCAAAGGGGCCGCTGTATTAACAATATGGGCTCGTACCACTGTGAGTGCTCGAAGGGCTACACACTGGTCGGAGGCAGGAGATGCCAAGGTAAGTCTCCTCAAACCCTTCAGGTCAGACCTTTATCAGAAAACAGGATGCTGTCTTTCATTTTGCTTGTAATGAGTTATTTGTAACTAATGCTAACACATATGCCATCAGTTAAATTGGAGTGTAAAGCTAGTTTGTTTCATTTACAGTGTCTTTATTTCTACCCTTATCTTTAACCTTATTGTTAACCACATGTACCTTTAATGTATTATCTCTTTTAAGAGATGATGTTACTGTTGTCTTGTCTTACAGTAAATTTAATAAAACCTGAGCTTGAAATCACTCTCTCGTTAGCTCATTCACTCTTTCCTACATGATAAATCCTCAATAGTTTTACTCTAGTAAGCAGTTAATTGATATTTTGGACACTTATGAATCATTCGTTTGCATCATTGTTTTGCATTGTTTTGTGGGATTTAAGCGTAAAGTGGACACTATAACTACTCTAACAGATATATTAATGACAGAATGTTTTCTTACTTTATGCTGAAAAACATTGAAAGTTGCTGAAAAAAGAAAAACCATTTGTTTGCAACTCAGCTGGTGTTTGGATTGAAACAAATACTTAGAGCAGCCTCTGTGATTTCACTTTCAGACATAGACGAATGTGCCGCAGACAGAAGTCTCTGCCAGCCCTACGGCTCTTGTGAGAACAGACCGGGCTCATATGTGTGTGTCTGCAATCACGGTTATGTCCTCTCAGAGGACAAACACAGCTGTGAGGGTAAGCCTGCGCTGATTCCTTCTGCTTTACTCTAGACCCACATTCATCCCAGAGCTTTAACCAGGCCTGAACATTTGATCCCTTCCTGTCCCGAGCCCAAAACAGCTTAGTTCAAACCAAAACCAAATCCGAGGGCCTGAAAGCTGAGAAATTATAATAATTTGCCATAAATTAAAAAACTATATTCCATATGAACCCAAGTCACACACTTTAACGCATTAAAAAGACATGTAAATCCTGCTTGGATAGCTCATTTGAGGTCCCGTCCTGTCATTGGAACATACACTGAATCCTCATCATGTTTGCTCCTGCAGCAGTTCGAGTGCTGACAGATGAGAAGAAGGAGTGCTACCTGAACCTGGATGACACCGTGTTCTGCGACAGTGTCCTGGCCACAAACGTCACCAAGCAGGAGTGCTGCTGCTCCATTGGAGTTGGTTGGGGAGATCACTGTGAGATCTACCCCTGTCCTGTCTCCCAATCAGGTACATTCACAGCACAGGAAGTAAACTCATATCCAATCAGGATCTACAGTTTTTTGGTGGTATTTTACTAACAAGGGGTTGGACTATATTAAATAGTTATCCAGATAATACTGTGTACTGTCATGTCATATTCTGTATCTACATCTTATGTACTGTTTATTAAACTCTTTCTTGTCTTCTCCACTCAGCCGAGTTCCACTTCCTGTGTCCAAGCGGGCAAGGTCTCTACTATGAAGAAGGACTCATTTATAGCCTGCCGGCCTACCACGGTAGATATTATGCAACTTGGGTCACCATAGTAACACACATCAGAGCTACAATATTCTTACCATTTCCACCAAAATGTCCATTCTGTGATAATATTCGTAGTAGCTGAGTTTAATACCTTTTGCTTATCCTTGTCCAAATATGTTGTCAGTTCCTAATGCTTGTGGCTGTAGTCACTTGTAAGATTGGAACACCATTCTCATTACACCCCCCCCCCCCCACCCTCCTAACCTCATCTAGCTGTGAGTCTGTGACTGAGAAGAGATTTTCCTCTCTTGTCCGCAGATATTGACGAGTGTTCTTTGTTTGCTGATGAAATCTGTAAGAAGGGTCGCTGTGAGAACACGCTGCCGGGCTACGAGTGCTACTGTCAACAGGGCTTCTACTATGATAGCAACCTTCTCGAGTGCATTGGTAAGCGCTTAGATAAACACCACAAAGTGGCCACTTAAAATCATCTCATACTCACAAAAGCATTATTTTCGTTTTTGAAGGCAGAACAGTTTTGTTGGTGGTTCATAACAGATTTCTGTTTGATGTTCTCCCTCAGATGTGAACGAATGCCACGACGAGTCTCTGTGCACTAATGGTCAGTGCGTCAACACAGAAGGGTCCTTCTACTGCAACTGTAACCGTCCCTGGACTTCAGACTCCAACAAGAAGAAGTGTGTGATAGCAACAGTAGCAGGTAAGTAAACAAGTATCTTCTCACAATGACCCTTGAGAGCTTACTCTGTTTATCCAGTTGCCTGAAGAGTTATCTGGAGTGGTCACTTCACCTTTTTGTTGTGCAGATGTGAATGAGTGTGAGGACCCAGCCAACTGTAAGAATGGCCACTGTGTGGACACTCCGGGGTCTTACTACTGCATCTGCTCCCCACCCTGGACCCTAGCTATCGACCGTAACAGTTGTGTGACTCCTGAGGAGCAGGCTGGTGAGTACAGATCTTCTGCAGTGAGAAGATTATGAAGAGCAACAAGGCAGTGGTGGACAACAGCAGTTTACTCTGGGAAAAAAAAATCTAAAAAAAGAAACAACGATATTGGCTTTCTGCACTTGTGGGTGTCAGTATATGGGAGACAAATCTGGTTTCAGTGCCAAGTTGCACAAAGAGGGTGAAGGAATCTACTAACCTTTTTGTAGGAGTCATCACTCCAAACCAAGACAAGAATAGGCATCAGACTTTCAAGGTATTGACCACCTTAATTAGACAGGCATGAAGCATTGACATTGTTATATTGAGCAGACATATCAAACATTATGTTCATAATGTTCTGTAATCATCATTGAAGATTTAGAAAAAATATGTGAGCATGCTGAATCAGTTTGTATATTACAAACAAATCATGTTTTTTAATCACTTTTTAAGTAGTTGAGGGTTTTTGTGATCTTACAGTATCACTTTGAGTCTGTAATTGACATTACTAAGGGTGTATGCCTACGTTACAGAGGAACAACCTTAGAAGTACTCCATGTATTTTTACACCCAGTGATGGTTGGATGATATTTTAGAGTCATCTTAAGCTAATCCACACATTTCTCACTGTGCTCATGTTTTCTGGATCTGATTGGCTGGTGAGCATAATTGTCTGTGCATTGCAGTAACATAGTCTTATGAGTACTGCATTTCCTACTTTTTCCTCTAAGATTTTGTGCTGTCTAAAGTAAACAAATTGTGAACATGCCTTTTAAGGAATCTTGGTTATGGATAGTCAACAGGCAAATATAGATATAAAATACATATCCAAATGTACCCGTGTATATTTTGCACATGTGATAGTAAAAATAGTTACACAATTAGATTGTAGCTTTAATAAACATGTAGAAATACTGAAATGAAATAATAGCATTTAAATATCCCATTCGTACCCCTAACTTCAATCTTGCATATTCTGCTAATAGTAGTTTCCTTTGTAACTGTTTTTTACTGTAATTGCTGCCTGTGTCGCTGGTGCATCAGTTGCAAACACTGAAAAAAAAAAAATTATTTCTCAAGGAGATGTCTATATTCACATCTACAAATGACTCCTGGATTTTTGAAGTGGTCACTTTGTTTAACTCTTTGTTCACTTTGTTACAACAGAGTGGTACATGGAGTTGAAAGTCACCAATGACATATAACATCTGCACAAAACATTGGCTCTGTAGTTACATTTATTGATAGGGCTGGTCGCTCTCCTTACCAATTGTACAGGATGAGAGTGGAGATGGCTGCTGCACAGCTTGGTTTCTTCTGGTGGATGAGACAGTCGCCTCAATGCCACTACATGCTGCAGAGGGGAAAACTGACTGTAGTTTTTACATATTCATGTATGCATGCCTACATAAGTGCAAACTTTTATACTGTTGTTGGCAGTCACATACTGGGGTACCTTGACAGGTGTGATATGGAGGAAAGATGTACCATTCTGAACCCATGTGGTGAGGTGTTGTTGGCCATTTGGTTACACCATTTTGTAAAAAAGGAGTAGTTTTTGTTATAGTTGTTGTTGTAGTTGTTTCATAAAACCTAAAGCCAATGTTGTGGTTGTAAGGATGATTAGCAGTCCGGGCTGTCAACTGATCACCATGTGGTATTGAGCCACATTGAATACCAGACAGCCCAGGTTGACCCAATCATGGGGTCAGGGTTTGCTGACAACATCTGGTGTAGAAGTCTGTCTTAAACCTGGAACAAACTTTTTCCTCATTGTGGGCAGACGTTGGAGACATGAAGTTAAATTGCACCCTGTTTAAAGAAAGGAAGGCTGCAGCTGCAGTACTAGTAGAAACAAATGCAGTGAGGCGGGATATTAAGAGGCTATGAAGGTTAATGGCCATGCTATGACCAAGTTGCCAGTGTGTATAGTTGGAAAATCTGTTATTCCAAGTTTGAGACTGTGGTTCTGGATGGATGGATGGATGGCTCCATTCTCCCTGTTGCCACTACAACCTAACCTGATGCACCAGATGGTTTACACAGAACCATCTGAGACGTGGTCCTTGGAAACTGTTTGGAAAAGGAGGCATTTTCAAAAAATACTTGGCAGGTGATTGGCTGAACCATCTCCTACCCTGCAATGCAGCTAGATTCACAAGATCATGCAAGAATCCTCATAGGACACTGATTGGTCCAAACCACTGGTGGTTCAGACACAAGTGCATAACTTGAAGCCTGACAAGACATATTCTTGCATGATCTCGTCATGATGTTGTGATATCGCAAATCCAGCTGCCTTGCAAGGTAAACTACAACCCTGACATGGATAAATGACTAGAAATTGGATAGGTGGATAAACACTCATGAGCTTAAAGCTAACTTGAATACATGCCATTAATCTGTTAATTTGAGGAAACATTTTGTTTATAATAATAATAATACATTTGATTTATAGAGAACTCTTCAAGATACTCCAAGAATCTTTACACAATGAGTTAAAAAGACTCTAAAAAAACACAAAAAGCACAAGGTAGCAAAGGACATTAATCACATTAAAAGCAGTTCTAAAAAGGTTAGTTTAGAGTAACTTCTTGAACACACACACATTGGCGCAGTCACGGATGTGTTTGGCGATAGAGTTCCAGAGGGAGATATGGAGAAAGCCCTGTCACCCCAGGTTTGGTGCTTGGTCCTAGATGATGGAGACAAAGAGGTTGGCGACAGAAGAACGGTGGAAAAGGTTGGTGAGGTATGAGTGGGGCCTGGTCATGGAGAGCTTTGTGAGTTAAAAGAAGTAACAGGGAGCCAGTGGAGGTTCTTCAGGACAAAATAACAGGAGTCAGTTATCAGGCGAGCAGTAGAGTGCTGCTGTACTGGTGTTTATTTGGGACTTTGAACGGTGTACCATAAAGAATGCTGTTGCAGTAGTCGAGTCTGGATGTGATGAAACCATTAATCAAAGTCTCAGCAGCAGAAAAGGATTGATGGACGGAGATGAGCTATGTTTTTTGGGTGGAAAAAGGCAGCATTGGTAATGAAATTAGCGTGCTGTTCAGAAGAGTTACTGTCGAAAATGACTCCAAGGTTGTGGATGTGTGGGGAGAGAGACAGAGTGGAGTAATCTGGTGAGGCAGAAGTTGTGAGTGGTTTTGATGAGGGATTTGGGACCAATGATGACCATGTCAAATGTACTGCAGTTTAATTTAAGAAAGCTGGCTTGCACCCATGATTGAATTTCACTGAGGCGGTTGGTTAGGGTGAAATGAGTTGCAGTGACAAGGGGGAGCATGTAGAGGATGAACAAGAGAGGACCGAGCACTGAACATTGAGGGACACTTTGGGACAGAGGAGCGGTGGAGGAGGTGCAGTTGTTCATGCTGTTTTACTGTTTTCTTTCTGTGAGATAAGACTTTGGCCAGGAGAGGGCAGTATCGGTGATGTTGAGGGAGGACTTGAGGCAGGAGAGATGAATGGTGTGTTTGATGGTGTCAAAAGAAACTGTGAGGTTGAGGAGGATGAGAATGTTGGTTAATCTGTGCAATCATTCTCCATTTACTGCAGCATATTGAAGCCACAACAACAATACAGGCCAAACAACAAAAAAAGCTCAAGTCTGCTCAATGTCCAAACCATATAACATACATGCTGTGTTCCACATCACAGCACACATTGGCCGACATGGCATCATTCATTGTCTCTGCAAACTGCCTGCAAACTTCTTGGCAGATAAAAAAAATCCTCAGTTGATGTGTTCCTGCAACTAAGCTTCCTGTTTTACCCTGCAGCGTTATTGCAGATAGTGCAGTGTGGTTGCATGTTAACTAGAGACCAACTGCAGTACTATGCATGACTGAAGTTCAATTTATTTTTAGCATTACAGGTGAAGGAAATAACTTGCATGCAACTTTAAGGATAGAAACGTCAACAGAAAGCAAATGGGACATACAGGGGGTGTACACAATAACAGTAACTGCTGTACATTATAATCCAAACCAGCACAATATTCCTACAATGACTGCTGTTGTATTTATTGCGGGACTATTGTACCAAATTGCATTAAATTGCACAAGTTTCTTTGTTATTGTGTCCACCACTTGTCAAGAAGAGCTGGCCCCAAGCAGATGTTCATACTGTAACCAGTGTCTGTGGTGCCCTTTGCAGATGTGAATGAGTGCCAGGATCCCTCGTACTGTAAGAATGGGAGGTGTGAGAACACGCCCGGCTCCTTTCACTGTTTTTGCGACCATCCCCTCACCTTCAGTGCAGCGCTAAAACAGTGCGTCTATGACGGTGGGTAAAATCAGCGTCAGCTCGCCTGAGCCTGACCGATTAAAATGAGTTTTGGCTTACCTCGACATCTGCCACTCATGTTGCTCTTTGTAATTCCTCCCAGTATGAGGCCCAATTTGTGGCCTCTACTGACTTTATGTTCAGTTCCCCATTTTATAGAGACACTTTCCCTTTCTTGGAGAGATACCACTTTGCATAGTTACTAAAATACATATCCAATATTTGTGCACACAAATCAGAGTATGTTCAGTGTGAGAGACTGATTTGGGCTGGTAGAGAAAGGATACACCCAGTATTTGAAAACTGCTCATTCAGTAAACAATGGCTTGAGCTCATTAGTGACAATTTGGCAAGTGAGATATACAATATAATCCACAGCACAGTTATGTTCTGCTGATCATTTTTACAGCCATTTCTTGAAAAGAATTTTTTTTAATTTCTGTAATTAATGCTACAGCACTAAGCTGGTAAGATAACACACTTTTGTCAGTGGTGATATTCAGCACTGTAGCCAGAAGATAGACAGAAAATGACATTCAGCACTGTGCTGCTATCATACTCACAAATCAAGAAGACAAGTGAAGCATGTTGATCCACAAGCAATCAAGCATTAACAAAGCGGTTTGCTCTGTCCCAAAAACTGTGAGAATAACTTGAGCATCAGTGCAACACATGCAGCCACCTTTATTCTTTATTCAACCAGAAAACACTGTGGGGAGCACATGTTTTATTACTAAGCACAGTGCATGAGAGACTAGTAGAAAGGTAAGTTAACTGGCCCATATTTTAGTTTACTTTAAATCACCACAATAATTGTTATTAGCAGCTAAGTACTTATAGCCAGATATACACATACAGTACCTACATGTACTACAGTATACAGTAACAGTACTCTTGTATAAGGCAATGATTTAAAGTATGATGGCAACTTAATATTGGCTCTTGTTTGTAGGTGTTATATCGGTTCTTATATGAGTTGGTAACTTTTACATCAGCCTGTAGATTCATATAGTTAAACGTGTAAATTAATTAATTGATGACCCAGTCTCAAAACATATATAAACAATCTGGTTAGTGGGTTTTCTTTTGCTCTGTGTGCTACTTACAGGATGAATATACTGTGTGTAAGTACATAGCAAGCTGAAAAATAAAAGAAATCCTGTATTATGGCTTGCTATTGTAGGCTAAATAGACCAGAACTGAAGGGATGAAATGCATGCTGGGATCTTAACCCCCAATACCCTGAACAAGAATAAGCATGTATAGAGGATGGATGATACATTTTCTGCACTTACACTATACTCACTGTTTTACTCTAATCCATAACTATTTTTATAAGTTATGAAAGTGGGTTCGATGACTTACTACATGTAATACATATAAAATATTGACATACTCCAACAAGAGAGTGACTCCATCATCTACAGTAGATTGTGGGTGTTACAAGCAATGTGAAATGATGTAATGACTTCCCTAATATATGTATATCTTATGTATTTTTGTGCATGTATATGTGTATCTTATTTTTCTGTGCAGACATTTTCTTCTGGCTTTCATAATGTATGTGTAAACCTTGTATTAATCACAGAGGTCTGAATATGACTTCCTGTACTTGCACTACAATGCAAATACAAAAAAATCTGTGAATTTAACAGCTACTGACTCAATCATTTTTAAAAATCCCCCTCTACTGTTAAGTGTTAAACAGTCGTTAACATTACACATCTGTTTTTTCACCTTTTTTTTACCTAGATCGCACTGCAGCCCACAAGGATGTGTGCTTCCTGCAGGTTGACGAGGGCTTGATCTGCAGCGAGCCCAGGAACGGTATGGTGGTGACCTACTCAGAGTGCTGCTGTCACTACGGTCGAGGCTGGGGACCCGAGTGTAACACCTGTCCACCGAGAAACTCGGGTGAGCAAACTGCACACCCAGCTGTTCTCCATGACTACCGACTGCCATTTGTCCTTCCTTTTGAGCTATAAAGATGTTTCTTCTTTGTATTCAGAGATGTTCACTCGTCTGTGCGAAATGCACCTGGAGACTGAGTCCGATGGGGAGCAGGATTTCCTGCCAGCTTTTGCTAATTATAACCCGGGTAAAACCAAACCCCATCTTTGTCAATATACAATCATTTGGCAGACACACTGATCTATTTACTCCCAGCCAACCCTCACTTTCTTATCTCCTTCTGTCCCACATTTTCTCTTTTCTTCCCCTGTCTGTGTGACTGTAAAAGGTGACAGTTCAGAGGAGGATTCAGATGAATGCAGCTGTGCGAATGGCCGCTGTGTCCGCTCCTACCTGGGCACCATGTGTGAATGTAACCCAGGCTTTAGACTGGACCACTCACCCACCCGCTGTATAGGTTTGTACTTGTTAGTTTTACAAAAATACTATCCTTATTTCGTCAGTTACTTATAGCATTATTATTTCCTGTTTTACCCTCATTGATAAGTGCTTGTGTTATTTTTTTTCAGACATTGATGAGTGTGCAGAGCCGGGACATCATAATAGTCCATGCAAGAACGCTCGCTGTGTGAACACCGCCGGCTCGTTCAAGTGCTACTGCAAACACGGCTATGTGGCCGCACGCAGGCAAACAAACATGTGTGTCCGTCGCAGCAGAACTCGGTAACCTCCGTGTGTCACTCTGTTTATCTGTATCTGTGCAGCACACACAAGCACCATGCACATGCTGCACATGAAATGTCAGTCTCATAATTAAAATGTGGGACTGTGTGTACACAGTGAACCTAAAAAAAAACATGCTCTCATATGAAATGTACAAAACATATCATTGTCAGCTCCTCTTTCACTCCCCATTTCACATAAAAAAAATCTATACAGACAAGGAATATGTTTTTGTTTGTTTGTTTGTTAAACATTTTTGTAATTATTCTTTTTTTAAACTGTTTTTTGTTAAGTTTATAATGTGCATTTTTTTCATTGATCTCCCTGTTGCATTGATCTTCCAATCTTTGAATCTTTGAATTTGAATCTCTGATCTCAAGATGCCTTGTTTTAATGACGTAACATGTTTCGAAGAGCACAACACAAGTATAAAGATCTGTCTGGTATTCTTGTTGTCTACTTCAGCCTATTCAATATTTGTATCTTACAGGGATGCCATAAGAACTTAGAAATGTTACGGTGTTCCCCTTCACATTCCCGTGTAAGTCCACATTTTTAATTCTAAATTGACATCCTCTGAATTGTGTTTTCTAACCACACATTGTTGATTTTGTGTTATTGTACAGTTTGTGGATGAACAGTTTCTTGTAAGACTGGTCCCTGTCCTACCCCTGTTTATTTGTTGATGTAAAATATGAGAAACCTGAAGTTTGTGTATAATTTGACATGTGCACCTAAGTGGACTTTAAGCTAGAAATAAAGGTCATGCACTTAGCAATGAATATAGTGGGAGTATTTGCTAAATGTAGCTTATTTTGGGAGAAAAACAAGAAAGTTTGACATCTGTTGTCATAAGTGTTGCAACAAAGCATTTAGAAAACCAAAGACGCTGTTGAAACGAGAAGAATTGAATTAAAAGAAAGATGTCAACCAGTCATGCATTTGTATTCCTTGTGTTTGTGGGTGTTGTGTTTTGTTTTACACATCTGATGGAAATAGAGAAAACTGAAAATACTGATGCATTAATGTCTACATATAAAGACAGAAACACAAAGATGCAGCGTTCCCTTTCAAGCACACCTGGAGAGCAAATAAACTCAGCACATGGTAGGTTTCCATAGGTCTTCCATTAAGTTTACTTCTGTGAGCTTTGTACTTCACTGTACAAATCTGTAACATTTATAAACTTAATTTTGGTTGTTAGCATGTTATTTTGATAAGATATTTGTATTTTTGAAAGTGAGTGTTCTCTAAATACTTCACGTACATCCTATTGCATTATATGGGTATTTTGTTTTTTTATGAAACTAGCTATCTTGCAGCATAAAGAGGCATTTAGTTTTTGTTTAGGATTCAGTTATCACCATAAACAGAAAGGTTTTGAGTATGAAAATGAGAGGATATTTGCTGTTCTTTCAATTCTTATTTCCTCAAGATGTATGTGCCACTGAGTGCCTCCGAATTGTTAGTGCGAGCTGTTTGGAGCCCACACATCAACTGTGATTCTCTCGAGTCTGATACTGTTCTCTAAGATGTCTATAGATCACCAAGTCCTAAATTTGACATTTCTGTGGAATTTCCAATGTCTCTTTGCATTTCAAATATACATCCATTAACACTCTATAAGGATTACAGGTGAGTGACCACATCATGACACCTATGAGCAAATAGACATTTTGAAATACCTTTGTGAAGCCATTTCAGAGAAAATAGCTATAAACAGCACATAGCATCAAAAGGCTAAAATACGTGGAAAAATTATTTTAAGGACATTAATCAGTTGAATATTAATGATAATAATATATTATCTCAAAATAGATAGAGATACCGAAATGTAGATAAAATGGCGGTAAGAGACGGTTACAGTGTTAATTAACTTTCAATTTAGTTGATATAAGTTATATGTCGTACGTTGCAAGCAGCCTATAAAACCTGAACATACAGACACATCAATAAACACCTGTTACTAAAGACTAATTAGGAAGATTGAAGCCAATTTTTAATTGTGGTGAAATGGAGGTTAGGACAGCGATATGATGACGTGTGCATACAGTATGACGTGTATATATTGAACATTTGCAGCTGATCATCATTCGAACATAAACAAACTCGGAGACAGCCAAGAGTACACGCTGTGATTTTCAAAGTTTTCACTCGACGATTTCTTGAAAAAGACGACCTCTATCGACGACTTTTTTCACTCTGACATCGACTGACTAACAACTGACAAGCAGCAAACTTGTTTCAGCTTGGAGGATGTGAGATTTATTATTTTTCAAGTCCATATTGTTTTGCTGTGTATTTCACCGTCGAGACGTTCAGAATCCCTAAAATTCACTGATGCTTTGCTAGCCCGAGTATACAGTGTGTTAATATCTGGGTATATTAATCACATTTGACTGACGTTTGACCAAATTTAACTACAGATCCCATGCATGGTTTACAGCAGGTTTGAACGCCAATAATAAAAAGTTTTTAAAAAGGCTTAATAAAGTAACCTATTGCAAAAAATAAGCACACAGCCCTTTTCACGCTTATATTTTAGACCAAGGTTAATCTCCAACTCAAAAGAGAAATAAAAATCCATAACCTTTCATGATTTAAGGCTATATAAGCATATTTATACGGCTCCTTTACAGGAGATTTTTTCTTCAGCAGAACATTTTTGACTAGCCATCTAAATCTTATAATATTTTCAACAAATCAGTACAGACATTATTTGACTTGACAATATAGTTTTTGTTCCTCTCAAGATTGGGGAAAAGTTTGAATAAAATACAATAAAACAAATATAAACTAATAGAATTCGTGTTTTAAAGCAATCTTTACCTGTTCCTCGGTCTTGAAACACAGAAACGTTGGTGGAATAACAAAGGACATTTACTCAAGTGTTGTACTTTGTACAACATTTACTTTACTCAAGTATGCATAGCCCTCCTAGATTCTCCCCCAGCTCTTCCTCTAGCCAGCGTCCTCCAGTGCCAGAGGGTGAACTCTGGACTTGTGTGGTGCTTGATGATGCAAATAAGATCATCCTGAGAAAGCTGCCGACAGCAAACTCCCCCCTGAGGACGGAGGCACCCAGTCAGCCTGGTAAATCTTGTCCCCCTGTGAGACGTCCGGCAGGCACCAACACCCGCCTGATCAGCACTGGCCCCCAGCCAAAGTGGGTGAAGAACCTGAAGGCCATTCTTAAGGAGAGAAACAGGCAGCGTGGCAACACAGGACGCAAGAGAGCTGCTGGACAACCGGAGGGTGCCCCTCCAGGAAAGCGAGCTTTTAAACGTTAATTTTAAAAATGAATTTGAACTTGAGTTTCTTTTACTTTACGTGTTGTGACGTGTTGTGACGTGAAGTGCTGTGAAGTGACATGAGGTGACTTGATGTGATGTGACGTGAAGTGACGTAATGTGAAGTAACGTGAAGTGACGTGATTTGATGTGATGTGAAGTAAAGTGACGTGAAGTGATGTGACGTGCCGTGAAGTGATGTGACGTGATGTGAAGTGACGTGACGTGATGTGATGTGACATGAAGTGATGTGCCGTGAAGTGACATGACGTGACGTGAAGTGAAGTGATGTGACGTGACGTGAAGTGACATGAAGTGACTTGATGTGACGTGAAGTGACGTGACATGACGTGAAGTGATGTGATGTGATGTGAAGTGACATGACGTGAAGTGATGTGATGTGACGTGAAGTGATGTGATGTGAAGTGATGTGACGTGAAGTGACGTGACGTGAAGTGATGTGACATGACGTGAAGTGATGCGATGTATACGTGAAGTGATGTGATGTGACAGTGACAAGGAACCCAGTGAAGTGGTACAACCTGGGGAAAACAAAGAGAAAAAGTACTAATGGAAGTAGCAGTGGCATTACGGCCTCCCTGTAACTCTCCTGACTACCAGGAAGAAACAAAGGCCAAAAAGTACAAATGCATTAAGTGAAGTGATGTGACGTGAAGTGATGTGACGTGAAGTGACGTGACGTGACATGACGTGAAGTGATGTGACATGACGTGAAGTGATGTGATGTGACGTGAAGTGACGTGACGTGAAATGACGTGACGTGAAGTGACATGAAGTGACTTGATGTGATGTGACGTGAAGTGACGTGACGTAAAGTGATGTGATGTGACGTGAAGTGACATGACGTGAAGTGATGTGATGTGAAGTGATGTGCCGTGAAGTGACGTGACGTGAAGTGACATGAAGTGACTTGATGTGATGTGACGTGAAGTGACGTGAAGTGATGTGACGTGAAGTGACATGACGTGAAGTGATGTGATGTGACGTGAAGTGATGTGATGTGAAGTGACGTGACGTGACGTGATGTGATGTGACGTGAAGTGATGTGATGTGATGTGACGTGAAGTGATGTGATGTGAAGTGATGTGCCGTGAAGTTACATGACGTGACGTGACGTGACGTGACGTGACGTGATGTGATGTGACGTGACGTGAAGTGACATGAAGTGACTTGATGTGATGTGACGTGAAGTGACGTGATGTGAAGTGATGTGACGTGAAGTGATGTGACGTGAAGTGATGTGACGTGAAGTGACGTGACGTGAAGTGAAGTGACGTGACGTGAAGTGATGTGACGTGACGTGAAGTGATGTGACGTGACGTGAAGTGACGTGACGTGAAGTGATGTGACGTGACGTGAAGTGATGTGATGTGAAGTGACGTGACGTGATGTGACGTGAAGTGATGTGATGTGACGTGAAGTGATGTGACGTGAAGTGATGTGACGTGAAGTGACGTGACGTGATGTGACGTGAAGTGATGTGATGTGACGTGAAGTGATGTGATGTGAAGTGATGTGCCGTGAAGTGACATGACGTGACGTGACGTGATGTGATGTGATGTGATGTGACGTGAAGTGATGTGATGTGACGTGAAGTGATGTGATGTGAAGTGACGTGACGTGATGTGACGTGAAGTGATGTGACGTGAAGTGATGTGACGTGAAGTGATGTGATGTGAAGTGACGTGACGTGATGTGACGTGAAGTGATGTGATGTGACGTGAAGTGATGTGATGTGAAGTGATGTGCCGTGAAGTGACATGACGTGACGTGAAGTGATGTGATGTGACGTGACATGAAGTGACTTGATGTGATGTGACGTGAAGTGACGTGACGTGAAGTGATGTGATGTGACGTGAAGTGACGTGACGTGATGTGACGTGACGTGACATGAAGTGACTTGATGTGATGTGACGTGAAGTGACGTGACGTGAAGTGATGTGACGTGACGTGAAGTGACATGACGTGAAGTGATGTGATGTGATGTGAAGTGATGTGATGTGAAGTGACGTGACGTGACGTGAAGTGATGTGATGTGAAGTGACGTGACGTGATGTGATGTGACGTGAAGTGATGTCATGTGACGTGAAGTGATGTGATGTGAAGTGATGTGCCGTGAAGTGACATGACGTGACGTGACGTGATGTGACGTGACGTGAAGTGACATGAAGTGACTTGATGTGATGTGACGTGAAGTGACATGATGTGAAGTGATGTGACGTGAAGTGATGTGACGTGAAGTGATGTGACGTGAAGTGACGTGACGTGAAGTGATGTGACATGACGTGAAGTGACGTGATGTGACGTGAAGTGATGTGACGTGAAGTGACGTGACGTGAAGTGACATGAAGTGACTTGATGTGACGTGAAGTGACGTGACGTGAAGTGATGTGACGTGACGTGAAGTGACATGACGTGAAGTGATGTGATGTGACGTGAAGTGATGTGATGTGATGTGACGTGAAGTGATGTGATGTGACGTGAAGTGATGTGATGTGAAGTGATGTGCCGTGAAGTGACATGACGTGACGTGACGTGATGTGATGTGACGTGACGTGAAGTGACATGAAGTGACTTGATGTGATGTGACGTGAAGTGACGTGAAGTGACGTGACGTGAAGTGATGTGATGTGACGTGAAGTGACATGACGTGAAGTGATGTGACGTGACGTGAAGTGATGTGATGTGAAGTGATGTGACGTGAAGTGACGTGACGTGAAGTGAAGTGACGTGACGTGAAGTGACGTGACATGACATGAAGTGATGTGATGTACACGTGAAGTGATGTGATGTGACAGTGACAAGGAACCCAGTGAAGTGGTACAACTTGGGGAAAACAAAGAGAAAAAGTACTAATGGAAGTAGCAGTGGCATTACGGCCTCCCTGTAACTCTCCTGACTACCAGGAAGAAACAAAGGCCAAAAAGTACAAATGCATTAAGTAAGATTAATCCTCCTCATGGTGGAATCTACCTGGAGTCAACATGTAAAAGCGTCACCTTCTCAGGGCAGCATTTGACCTGATTGTTTCACTGAGAAGCAGAACTGGCCAGTGTTTAATATAGAATATGAAAAGTTGAGTTTGACAGCTAGAGAATTTATACTTTTTTACTTTTATGCTGTTGACCTAGAACAGGAGGAGATAAATTTTGCATAGGATTCTTTCTGGTTGTTTGTTTTCTCTGTGATTGTTTTTCAGTGCTGTCTTTGGATGAAAAGGCCTCAGTAGGAAACATAAGATGGCGGACAGCCCCAGGATGACCAAACAGATGAGAGAGAGCCCCCAAGTCAAATGAAGATGAGGGAACAGAACCTTGATGAGACAGGAGATGAAGAAAAGTTGCCCCTTGGAAAAAGAAAACTCTGCAGATGAAAGCAGAGATGAATGAACGCAGGCTCAAGAAGAGAAAACATGATGAACAACCCAGGAAGTGATGAGGTAAGCAAAGTCTTTTTATTAGACATTGAAGAATACATAAGTGTAGAGTGCCGCTGTCTGAGAAAATAGTTATTTATCTCAGATAATGACAAGTGAAACTGTCTTTTTGTTGTTGCTCTTCAGTGCTTCCTTTGGGTGACTCCAAGACCCCAAATGACAAAAAAAGACCCCAGAGGAACCCAAGTATGCAAACAAAGATGGGGGACGTAATGAAGAGAGAAGAGATGAGGGACAGCTCTGGGTAACTCGAACAAGTAAAATGGCTCCAAAGATACTTTATGTTCACAGAAATGTATAGTACTGTCCTGTGAGGAAATGCAATTATTTATCCCAGAATCAATGAAAGGTTTATTTGTGGGTTGTTTTTTTTCAATTCAAGATTCTCTTTGACTCCAAATGATAAAAAAGATCCAGAAGGAGCTCAAAGAAACAATCTCAAGATGCAAACAGAGATAAGGGAGCAGACCAGAGAGAGATGAAGCTATGTCTTTATATTGACGAAAAGCAAGCTACAGCATAATAGTAATATATTTGTTTTATATTTTAGTAATATGTTGGCAATAGTTATAGGATAACCTCCCTCAAGATACTAAATTTGTATATAGTACTGCTGTCTGGGTCTAATAAGTTTATCTGTGTTTTATTTTATTTCACAGTGCGAGATAGAGCTAAAAGGACATGACCAAGGATGACAGTAGAGATGAGAATCAGCCCCAGTATGAGACGAGATGACAAACAGCACCAGATGGCTCTATACTGCACATACTACACTGCACTCTTTGTTTATTTAAGTGAGTACTGTTGTCTGAAAATGCAGTTATTTAAGATAAAAATGTAGGTGCAGGCCATGTTCGTGTTTATCATTGTTTTAAACAGAAAAAACTACTGTCATGTAATATTGTAGTACATGTCATGGACTGTAGTAGATACAGCCCTAAAATATGCTTCCATGCAAAAGTTCAGGGAAATGGTATGACATTCTGACACATACATAAATATCAGACTGCACCATCTCCATGTGTCCATTTAACCTTTGTATTTTTTGTTTGTTTGTTTGTTTGTTTCAGCCACCTGCAAACAGCTGACGGAGGACCTGAACACTCCATTTAAAGATACTAGGGGTGAGATGGCAGAGAAGACTCGGGGCAATGCCACTCACACAGAGGGAGATTTCCTCAATAATTTAGCTTGATGAAAGAGTGCAAAAACTGTCCTCAAATAAAAAGTCAAAACACATAAGAAATAATCTCAGTGTGTTTTTTTCTTAAATGTCTTATGCAGGCAAATTATATAAACCTAAAAATAAGATCCTTTCAAAAACATTGGGTGCACTCAAGAAAGTGTAACTGTAAAAGTCTAAGATTTGCATCTTTTATAAACAGAAAAAAACTTGAATTTAAGTTGCAATCAGAGCTGAAGATACATACAAGTAGAACTTTTTCAATTACAATGTCCTTTCAGGTAGACATCAGTGTGCATGCATCTTTCATAAATCAAGCCTGAACGCTATGAATTGCCTGTTTTTGCAGCCCTTTAGACTATAAATGAGATAAGAGGTAAATTGTAAGTGAGGATGTTACAGACTGCTTGCAGCAAGCCTGTTTGTATGGAAACATTAGAGATGTGAGGACAGGCAATTTATCAAAGACAGGCATCTCTCAATTATACACCTGCTGCACTCTATTACATTGTCTTCAACACAACGCTAGCTGTTACTGTACCTGTCACTCAATCTGTCCCACTGTCTATGATACAAGTTAGTTTTAATAAATCAACCTGAAGTAATAGATTCAAATCGTCAAAGGACAGTGTTGCCTTGACAAATTAAAATGCCATATTGCTTTAAATTAATGTTTTCTAACAATCAAATGTCTAACCAAACCAATAGCTCTTTCATGCCTTCTTTCATTCTAGTGTAATTTAATTAATAATTTCCTACACTCTTAATTTTTGTTTTTGCATGTAAAAAAAACAAGTATTGCCATTTTCATAAATGAAGACAAAAATAGTTCACAAGATCTTCCACTAGAGGGAGCTGGTTGTACATATGTGCAGTTCTGAATATGCT